>NW_026000026.1:13411598-13490596 GCF_001458135.2 Marmota marmota marmota | reverse complement strand
GCTCACGGCACGCACGCACGCACGCAGCGACGCACGCACGCACGCACGCAGCAGCTGGCCGGCTTGAGCAGCGGGAAGCGGTGCCCAGGCAGTGCGCAGACGCAGCCCAGGCCACGGGGCGGGGCTGCGGGCAGCAGGGGGCGGGGCCTCGCTTTGCTTGGGAGGAGGGGCGGCCTGGGTGTTAGTTCCTGCAAGCCTGTTTATTAGAGGCCTGGCGGGCCAGCGGTTGAGTTAAGTGCTTTGCTTAATAATAATAATTAACAAGTATCGGCTTCCACATCTCTGTTGCTCATGTGGTGCCGGGCACTGTTAGAGACTTGAATAATAATGAAAGCACTTATTATTATAAACGTGGTGTTTATGGGTGAGTGATATGTGCTATATGCACTGTGATGGATCATAAATAATAATTATAAACATAATAAACTACCAATTATTGTTTGCTTATTTTGTGCCACTCTGCTGAATGCTTTCAACAACAATAAGCAGCTATCATAAATAAAAGCTGCTCTACATTTAATGTTTATTGTGCAACAAACACTATGCTGGAGCCTTTACTAATAGACGCCATTTTTTAATGCAACAAACCTTTTTAGAAATATAATGACCAGAAAAGTTGCTTGATTCCCACCCTCTTGCTAGCACCTAAGGGAAAGACATTCTTTAAATAAATAATGAGCAAATTAATTACATGATTAAAAATCTCTGGGAACCCAGATATGTTTGACCTCAAAAACAGAGGTTCTACATCATTATTCCATTTAAATAGTGTTTCACTGTATAATATTAGCTGAATAAAATAGGTGTCCTTAATGTCTCCTATACATACATACGTACATATATAGATGAAACAAGCATGGCAAATTGTTGACAATAGTTAACTTTCGGGTCAGAATATAGATGTTCTTCATTCTATTCTTCCCACTTCTCTGTATACTTGAAAGTTTTCAAGGATAATCTTTGTCTTTTAACTGGGGCATTTAGTCCATTTATACTTATTATATTTACTAATATAACTAATATTATATTTACTAATATATTTACTAATATATTTACTAATATATTTCTAATATTGTTATTTGTTTTTTGTAGGAGATACTGAGAATTGAACCCAACAGTGATTTACCACTGAGCCACATCCCCAGCCCTTTTCTTGAGACAGGGTCTCACTAAGTTGCTGAGGCTGGCCTTAAACTTTCTATTCTCCTGCCTCAGCCTCCTGAGTTGCTGGGATGACAGGCGTGTGCCACCACACCCATCTTATACTGTTCTTTCTATTGTCCTCCTTGCTTTTTACTTTTTCCACTTTCTTAGTTCCTTGGAGTTGATTTTTTTTTTCAATCTGTTTTTCTTCTCTTATGTGCTTTATTTCTTTTTTTATACTTTTTTTAGCTGTCGATGGACACACTATATTTTATTTATTTATTTTTATGTGGTGCTGAGGCTGGAACTCAGTGCCTCACACTGAGCTACAGCCCCAGCCCATGTACTCTATTTCTATTGTTTTAGCGGTTATCTTAAAAATTTTGACAAGTTATTTATGAAAGTCTAATTTTTAAAATATCTTTACCCTGCTCCCTTGAACTATAAGGACTTTGGAATATTTTAATCACCCATCAGCTAAATTGTATGTGTTAATTGTAGTGTAGGTTTAGTCTTTTCTACCTCAACCCTGTGAAACGTTATTAATTTGTTTTACATAGTCAATTCAACCACATGGTTAAAACTTGTTTGCTTATCTTTTCTTCTTGCATCTCAACTTACACAACTGGGATCATTCTACTTGTGTCTGAAGTACATTCTTTAATTTTTACTTTTTTAAGGGTTGGTTGATGCAAGCTCTCTTGGTTTTTGTCTGCAAATGAATTTATTTTCCCTGGTTCTTAAAACATCCGGCCACTTGCTTGCTAGAGTAGCAGTCTCTCTCTCTCTCTGTCTCAGGACAGTGCAGGCACCATCCTCTACCCGCTGCTCCCATGTTTTTCGGGAGGAGTCAGATGACAATCTTATCATTATCCCTTCAAAGGAAATCTACATTTTCCCCTCTGTTCTTGTGTTCTGCAGTTTCACCAAGATGTATCTTTTAAAATTTATGTTCCTTGAATTCTTTGCTTTCTGAATTTGTTGATTAGTGTCTTTCATCATTCTGAAAAATTCCCAGATAATAGTAGTAGTAATAATACATTTCTCAATTTCATTTTACTTTATTATCATGCTAAAATACACATAACAGAATTGACCAGGTGCCATTTTTAAGTGCACAGCTCAGTGGTATTTAAGTATATTCATGTTGCTGTACAACCATCACCATCGCCCATCTTCAAATTCCTTTCATCTTGCAAAACTGGAAATGGACCCCTTAAACAGTCATTCCTCATTTCCACTTCCTCCCAGGTCCTGGCAATGTTCTACTTTCTGCCTGTATGAACGTGACTACTCTAGGTACCTCAAGTAAGTGCAGTCGGTATTTTCCTTTTGTGACTGGCTTATAACTCCTTGAACATGTCTTAGGGTTCAGCTGTGTTGTAGCATGGGAGATGCTATCTCTTTTAAATTTTACATCAACCCTATTCTCTCATTCTTTACATCTGGGATTGTGATTTGTGTTTTATTCAACTAGTGTTTTTCAAACTGTAGTTTCATTTCCCAAAAGTGGACCAATTGAGTTGGTTGTTATCAGCATTGAGGGAAAAAAGGGGGGGGGTAGATAATTTGCAGTGAAATTGTATTGTTTCATGAAACTTTTGTTTCAGTTATATTCATTAACATCCACTCGCATCTAATAGAGTGTCATGAGGAAGAGTGGAAAGCAGGAGAGAAAGAATAAAATGCATTATTTACTGTGGATCAAGAAAGAAAGAAAAGAGAAGGCAGGAAGGGATGGAGGGAGAGGAAAGAATTAAATGAATTTTTTAAAGTTTTTCATGCCACTCCTCCTATTTCTTAAGCTCTCTGTCACACCTTAATCTTACATCTTCATGTCCTACATTCTGGATATTTCTTCAGATCTCTCTTTCAGTCACTAATTCAGTCCCAAGAGCTTTTAATTTCATTTTCTTTTCTTTCTTTATTGGCGCTGTGGATAGAGCTCAGGGCCTCTTGCCTCCACCACGGAGCTGCCTCTCCAGAGTCATTGCTGGAGTGTGTGCCCTGGAGTGGGGGGACATTCACCAACGTCTTCTCACAACTCACCCAGTTACATTTGGGGTATGATACTTAGCAAGTTTGAAAATCTTTCACTACAAGACATAAAGGTTTTTTTGTTTTGTTTTGTTTTTGTTTTTTTTAAGGAATCCATATAATCTCTTTGGTTCTCTGTAATTTAAGCAGAGAGTTCAGAGATGGGTGCTGGTTGCTTGCTTTCTGTTCTAGCCCATGGAATCAGAGGCAGCAGTCTCACCCCAGAGTTCTGTAGTCAGGGCACCTGCGGCTTGGTGGGTAATGGGCACTTTTTGCACTTCTTGTTGCAATGAGCAGTTCACAAGCAGGTCACGATGTAACCCACAGTGAGGTCAGTGCACGTGCGGTCAGTGGTGTGTGGTGAATGGGCTTTCTAGTGGCCGGGGGTTGGGGGGTAACTGAATGGGAGTTTCTGCCAGTTTCCATGGTATTCCACAGAAGCGGAGCGCAAACTGGCCATGGCTGGGGCTGTGAAAGGGATGCCATGGGGCCACTTCTAGGGTTGCCAGAAACATCTGGACACTGGCACAGCTGCCACTGCTGAGTGAAGGGTTACCACTAAAGGGACGCTGAGGGGACATGAAGCAGGCAGGAAGGAGCAGGCCCCCTGCCCTGTTCTGCTTTACAGTCTTCCTATGTTCCTCTGCCGGCATCTGAGGAGATGGCGCGGCTCAGCCTCAGCAGCTTCTCAGAGCAGGGTTAGGGTGTGTCCATGGCTGAGAGAGAACGGCTTCCTGACCACCCTCCTTTTTCTATAAATGTGGGAGACACACCTTCTGTTAGAGTCCTGCTCTGCCATTCTGCGGGCTCCCACTCAGAGCCTCTATTTTCTTGTGGCTTTATAACCTTAGCTGAGCATTCTCGGAGGCCTGGCATTTCAGTTACTAATCACCCCCAAACCCAGTGCCTTCAGATAGCAACAGCCCCATCATTGTGACTTACACTTCAAGGGCTGACCAGGCTCAGCCAGGCGGCTCTCAGGCCTCGGAGACACAGGGAACCAGTGGCTGAGGTGTGCAGGGAATTCAGGGACAGCCACCCTGTTCAAGGACAATCTCTAAGGTCTCTGTGTCTCTGACAGCACCTGCAGCTTCAGTAGCTTCCTAAAGCCACCCTTCTGCTTGATAATTCTCCAGAAGGACACACAGAATGTGGGGAATGCCGTTATACTCGCAGATACCGTCTCTGACGAAAGGATGCAGATTAAAATCAGAGGATTCCAGATGTGGAGTGTGCACAGCTCCTTCCCTGCAGAGCCAGGATGTGTTGATCTTTGGTGTCAGCGTGTGACCACATGCCCAGAATGTCAACCTCCTACAGAAGCTTTCCAGTTTCAGTGTCCAGGGTTTTTTACTGGGGCTCTATTATATTACATGGTTGATTGATTGATTGCCCACATGACTGATTTCATTCTCCAGTCGTCAGATATCACACAACCCAAAGCCCCTGCCCTACGTCACACTGTCGGTCTTGGTAGCCAGCCCCCATCCTCAATGGCAAAGTTAGTACTACCCAGTATGATGCCAGGCCCTCAGGCAAAGAAAGATACTGGGAGCATTTTGAGAGATTACCTTCCAGAAGCCAGGACAATGGAATTCCAGGCTGGAATGCACACAGGTTGGCATGGATGAGCCCAGCCAGGTGGCTGGCGGCCACTCCCCTGAGACATTTCATGATTGATCCACGTGCCAGGTTTCAGACGGACAGCAAGACTTCCTTCAGAGAGATAAGAGACAAAGCGAGCACCTGGGAGACACTAGGTCACCTTTTCTAACCTAGCCTCAGAAGCCACAGAAGGTCCCTTCTTTGTGGCCTCTAGATAGAACCAAGGGTGGAGACAGAGATTCTACCTCCCAATGGGGTGCAGCCGGATTCTAGGAGAGAACATGGGGTAGCAAACATCATCGTAGCTGTTAGTGGAGTATTCGATCTGCCAGGCCTGGAAGGGTGGTGGCTCCTTCAGAAATGATTTGCCTTGGCTTCTGCCAGGGGTGGGTGGTGGGTGAGCACCAGCCAGTGCAAATTTCACTGCTCAGCTGAGGGTTTTCAGACCACCTGGGTCCTGTGCATTTAGGCTGCAAACCATTTGGGAAGCTACCCTGCATTCACGGTTCCTGGAAGACATGACCTTCTCTCTCTCTGCAAGTTCCTCCATCTGCTGTTCCTCCTTTGGGCTGTGCACGGTATTTTTGGTTCACTGGGTCCTGGATGAACCTACTAGACTCCCCAACTTGGGCGGGGACATAACCTGATCTTTGTGCTCTGTCCTGTGAAACCCAAAAGACTGAGAAAATCAAAGTATTTGCCCACTGACTTCCACAGTTCCCCAGGACAAAACCCAGCTTCAGGACACAGCTCATCTCTGAGAGTTCCATCTTTCCTTCACTGTTTGGCTTCAGAGCACCCCTTGTGCCAGCTTATTGATGCATTTAAAACACTTTATCCAGGGTGTGAGCTGTTTTGATTGGGAAGGTCACTCAGCATATCTAATCCTCTGTAGTGCCCGAAACAGAAGTCTCCTAAGAAGCTGTCATGTTAGAAATACTTTATTGCATTCGGGCCTCATCTTTCAGTTCTTATTCCGTTCCCCCATAAATGGAATCAGACTCCTTGGGGAAAAAAAAAAAGGATGAATCTTGGCCTGGAGCAGAGAATATACAAGATGAACCTATAACCACTTACAGTGCCAGAAAATAAAGAAGTGCTCAAAAGGTGAAGCAAGGGGAGAACATCACAGAGCAGAGGTGCCAAATGAAAGGGCTCCCAGAGTCCAAGCTGAGATGACAATCTTGCACGACACGGTGTTGAAGTGCGTCCCAGAGTAGAAAACGAATACCCTGGAGTCCACAATGACAATAATCGAACAGTTGACAAGACAAATCCCCATACAGAAGAATTCCAAATAGTTTACATGAGGCACTCCTCCCTCAAGGAGTGGGATCAGGCCTCCCTGTAAGCAAGGGCTGCACTTAGTGACTTTGCTTCAGAGTATGGCATGGAAAGTGGGGAAACTGAGGAAGTACCCACTAGCCAGGTGATCAAGATCGACCTCATCGCTGACAAGCCTTGGTGGTGGGAGGCAACCCTGATGTAAGCATCTTGCACTCTGGGGTCTCCACACCAGTGCAACCATAAGATGAGGTGCACACCTGTAGTTCCAGCTACTCGGGAATGGGAAGATCACTCTAACGAAAGAGCTTGAGGCTGGGCAACACGAGGGGACCCCGTAACAGGAAAAATTAAATTTAAAAAATTATATATATATATATATATATATATGAACAAAAAAACCTAAGCTGAAGGACATCCAGTAAAACACCTGCCTAGAACACCTTAAACTGCCAAGGTCATCAAAACAGGGTGAGTCACAGGAAGAGGTCACAGCGCAGAGGAGCCTAAGGAGACGTGACAACTAAATGTTGTGTGGCATTTGGATGGGGCCCTGGAACAGAAAAAGCACATTGGGGGCAGCTGAGGAAGTATGTCTAGGACACAGAATTTAGTTAACAGTAACATACTACTCATCTCAGTAATGGGTCCTTGGATCTGACAGTGTACCACACAGATGTAGGATGCTCAACAATACGAGAATTAGGTGTTGGACATGCAGACACTGTTCAGCATCTCTGCAATTTTTTGTAACTCCATGGCTACTCCATGGCTATTTTAAAATAAGAAAGGTTTAGACTTCTCCATTGAATCTTTGACCTCTTGTGTTCTGTGTAGGGTCGGTCAGGCTGCCACGCCCTCTGATGAGCCGGGATGCGCAGGAAGGGTGACTGCTAAATCCCATCATCGTTTCTGCCCCTGGATCTCATGTCAGCTCTACCCTCCCTGGTCTCAATCCCTTCCTCACCACTCATTCACTCACCTGTTTTTAATCTGATTTTAATAGAGTGTGATTGACTTTCTTATGTGTTTTGCCTATTTGATATTTGTTGGGAGTCGCCCCAGCTTCAAAAACTAACCTCCCCATGCCCGGAGAAGAGACTTCCAATGGTGAGTCCTGCTGACGCACATGATCCTTACCCACCAATCAGAACTTCCCATCCCCCCCCAGAAAAGCCGTCCAATGGTGAGTCCTGCTGACTCATATGATCCTTACCCACCAATCAGAAAGCACCCCATGCCAGCTGCCAAAACCGTTAAACTATTAAACTGTTTCAGCCATCAGACCATCCCCGGCTCTATAAATATGCAGAGCTGCCTCAATAAACGGGCATTTTCTCCGATGGCAAGCCTTGATCGTTCTTTCAATATTTAGCTTGTTCTCTATTTGTCTGCCTCTCATCAGGATCCATCATGTGAGCAAATAGAGTAGCAGGTGCATTTAGGGTTGGCTACCAGGACCTCAATATCTCCGTGGGTACCTTGAAGACTTCTACAAAGAGAAAATGAACTTCACCCTGGGGCCTGGGGTGGAGGATACTTGAAAGCTCATGGTATTAGCAAGCCGTCTTAAGTATGTTTGTGTATTTTATATATTTTTTAAAAAAAATCTGGGGGGGAACTGGGGATTGAACCCAGGGGCACTTAACCATTGAGCCACATCCCCAGCCCTTTTTTAAAAAAATATTTTTTAGTTGTAGTTGGACCAATATCTTTATTTTTATGTGGTACTGAAGCTCGAACCCAGGGCCTCGCACGTGCTCGGAGAGCGCTCTACCGCTGAGCCACAATCACAGCCACCCCCAGCCCTTTTTTAAAATTTTATTTAGAGACGGGGTCTCACTGAGTTGCTTAGGGCTTCCCCAAGTTGCTGAGGCTGGCTTTGAACTTGCAATCCTCCTACCTTAGCCTCCAGAGACACTGGGATTACAGGTGTGCACCACCACACCCAGCTTTGTTTTATTATATATGTTTATATATACGAATGTAGTATCTACTTGTATAATATTCTATGTATCTGAAAGATCTTGACAGAAAAGAGAAGAGGAGAACAGCAAAAGTCCTGAGCCCCAGGCTACCAAGGACCTGCTTGGGGACCCCAAGGAGCGAGGACTCCTGCTCTCTGCAGGTACTGGATTGGCCCATGTGCTGGTTCCCTGTGGCTGCTGTAATAAATCACCCCAGTGTCTTACAGCTCTGGAATTCAGATATCCAAAACTGAAGTCGTGGGCTGGCTATGGCAGTGCAGAGGCTGTAGGGTCACCTGTCCTTGTGTGGCCCAGCTTCCAGAGGTCTCCCCCCTTCCATGGCACTTGGCCCCTTCCTCCACGTTCAAAGGCAGCCTTGTAGCGTTGTCCTCTCTCACTCCCTGGCAGAGCTCTGGCTCCTCATCTTCCTGCCTCTGCCTGTGATGCCCGCCACCTCCTGGAAGGACATACCTGGGTGATCCAGAACCACCTTCCCACCAGGAGTCCTGGGCTCGGCCAGCAGCGAGGTGTCTTCTGCCAGCAAGGGCCACATGCAAAGGTGGGGCACAGGCTGTGGAACCCTCTGGGGAGCCACAGTTCTGCTGCCACAGCACTCAAGAGTTCCCAGCCCTTGTGACGGTCTCAGCTACAGTCACTTGCACTTTACAGGCAGAGAAACTGAGTTGAGCAGAGCTCGGCGACGCCCCGGGGAACAGGAGAGTTGCAGGAGAGTGCATGGCCCGGGGTTGGTGCCGTCAGGAATGTCCTGCTGACTTGTGCCATCCTCCAAGTGTCCAGGGATGCGTTTGTCCCCACTTGATAGATGAGGAGGCCAAGGACCGAAAAGGGTGGCCAGTCAGGGAGGAGGGACAAGGGAACTTCTGTGTCACACTACAGAGGCTAGGTCTTAGCCATTGAGATCTGTCCAAGTTTGTTTTTTGGTTTTGTTTGTTGGGATTGGATGAGGGCCTCACACATGCTAAGCAGGGACTCCGTCATCGGGCTGCATCCCCAGCCCTGCCCTGCCCAATATTTTTATACAGAGGAGTTATACAATTACCCATCTGTCCTAGATCCCTATAAATAATTTTATAAGCAACCAGCGTTCCTAAGCAGTCTCCCATTTAAGTACTAACCAAGTCTGACTCTGCTTAGCTTCCAAGATCTGATGAGGCCAGGCACTCTCACAATGGTATTGTCGTAGACCTATTTTTTTTTTAAGTAAACTTATTTGGAATAGTTTAAATATGCAGAAAAGTTAAAAATACAGAACAGAGCGTTCTTGTACATCCCTAAGAGTTTCCCCTAATGTTATTTTACACAAATCCTAGTACACTAGTCCACATTAAGGAACTAGCATTGGTACATTATTATTAATGGAACTCCAGGCTCCGGGTGTCATTAGTTTTCACACTAACGCCCCTTTTCTGTTCCAGGATCTGATCCAGGATACCATGCTGCATTTACAAATGTCTTCCTTACACTGGTACTCCAGAAGCTGACTGGGAGAGGAGCTAGAATCAGCTGCAGCCACTACTGAGCAAAGGTGTGCAACAGCCCCTGTCAAGAGCTGCATGTGCATTGTTCACACGTTCTCACCATAACGAGCCAGTAACACTCTTCTTTTTTTGGGTGTCCAGATGAAGAAACTGAGGCACAGGGAAAGTTAGTACCTGGCCAGAGAGAAATGAGAACCTGGAGGCAGAGGGTGGTGATCGGATGCAGCACAGTGCAGGGCAGGGGCAAATTTCACAGATGTGGGATATGGACTTATTTATCTATGGTCTCTGGCCCCACTAGGAAGCAGGCTCCAGGAGGGCCCATCTTGGCTTGGTGTGACACCTGCCTCCAGCACAAAGCAGGGCTTGAGGCACAACAGGCGGTGGTGATGGAGGAGAGAGTGGAGGAGCAAAGGGATGAACAGGTGGGTGAGGACTTGGGGCCACAGGGGCTGGCATTTCAGGAAAATTCTGTGCACAGGTTTGTTAAAATCCTTGAAGATCCAGCGTCTCAGAACCAGCCTGGCCGGGGTGGGGTAGTCACAGAGACAGATGCATGCCCATGCCTTTGCAAAAAGGAGCACGATGATATGAATGACCAATTATCTGGGAGGGTCTTTCTTCCTCAGCCCTGAGTCTCTGTGACCTAGGTAACTGGGGACGTTGGGGGACTGGGGAAAATATAGAAAGCTTTTCCCATGGCCACAAACTCCCTGGGCTCTTTATTGCTGACTGAGTCACCAGGGAATGATTCCTGGTCCCCATCTCTGTGCCTCGCACGTAAAAGGTGCTCAATAAATGTTTGATGAATGAAGGAAATAATGTAATTAAGAATTGAAGAGGGTGGGGTGAGGGAAAGAGTCTTTTCAATCCTTAGGACTTGTCCCCAAGCACCCAGAAGGCCACATTTGCATACAAATAATTGATATTCTAATTACAAATCATTCGTATTGATTTATTAAGCAGATCCCCAAAGGATCTCTAGAAGATAATTAGATTCTACGCTCCTTAGGGGTAAGGATGGCATATTTACCTCCTTGTTCCCCCACGGCAGTGTGAGGCAGAACTGCATGATAAATGTTTGATGAGGCACTGGGTGAGCATGGTTTAATTGTGGGGAGAGTTTATAGGGTCCCTGCAGATCATTTCCAGTGTGTTGGGGAGCGGGGGCGGGGGACCTTCGTCTGTGCATTTGTATGAATGCGACATTGGCAGACCTCTCTCCTTCATCCACGGAGGAGGGACTCTAGACTGAAAGACAAAAGACACAAGACCCCTGTCTCCCTGCTCCAGCTGGGAGACAAAGCAGAGCAGGATGACCTCGGGTGGCCCTGCTAGGGAATAGTTGGGAGGGGGACCTGAAACCTCTTTCCATTGTCTCTGTGTGCCTGTCCCCAAGCCACTCCAAAGAAATGACAATAATACATACAATTAAAAAAAAAAAAAGATTATGCAACCAGTGAGTGAAAAGCATGATTAGAAAACATTGCTGTTTTTCCTGATCTGATTAAAAACTGCCTGCTCTACAAGTGCAGCTTTGAGTCCCCGCTACCCTGTGCTGACTGTGGCCAGGCCAAGCCCTCAAAGAGCTGCAGCCTGTAGTGGCCTCTGGGCCTCGGCACATGCAAGGAAGTCTGAATCTCCTGAATGCCAGGTAGATGGACAGACAGGCACGTGGGCAGAGGCACAGAGGGAGGGAGAGACAGAGACGGGGCAGAGGTCTCCTGAGGTGGGGCAATGGCATTGTCAAGATTATATTCTCCATTCCCATATTCTGCTCCTGCTCCCTGGAACTTTTAGAGCTATAGACTATCAAGTGACTGTCAAGACTTTGCTTTTCCATCTGGTGGAAAAACAAAACAAGCAATGACGATAGGTAGTCAATGCAGGGTTCTTGTGAAACCAAAATGACTGTAGCAGTCTCTGTCCCTGACACTGGGAAAGAGTTTGTGTCTTTGCTGTGCTCCTAACCTGGGGTGGTAGGAGTGGGGCACTGGTTGCCTGGGTCACTACCTGCCCTCAGTGGCTGTGTGAGTGATACAATTGCTCACTAGTTGAGTGACCTGTGTTGCTGGCAATGCCTTCCAGATAGTGACCCCAGGATGCACTACAGGTGACCTGGCTGGCTTGGGGACCTGGGCCCTACAGTGGCAGGTGTTGGAACTGACCTGGAGGTGGAGTGGGGCTGTGGTAGGTGATTTGGAAGAGCTTCGCTCTGGCTTAAGTGCTGTGAGGACATGGGGCAGAGCCATTTTGGATCCACAGAGAGGGCATTCAGGAGGAGCGTGCAGCCGTCACTGGTGAAGTGGCTGCCATCAGGCTGATCAGTGGTCTAGTCAATATGAGGCTTTACACATTTTGCCTGGACTTGGGGGTAATTACTAAGGGGCCTTGCTTTCGTCTTGACCATCCTGGTCAGGTGGCCTATGAGATGAGTGCCTGAGGTGCCTAGCATGCTCCACACCAAGCCAGCAGGGCTGCTGCGAAGTGCTGGCTGCAGGAGCTGCTTTTCTCTCTTGCTGTCTGAGCCTTAGTTTCCTCGTCTTTGCAGAGGGGGAGGACAAAGCTTCCTAACTCTGGGGTCTGGAGAGGGATTCAGTGGATGATGGTACATCAGCTGCATCACGAAGGCTGCACACAGGTGGAGTCCCCAAACCCCTCACGCCAGCATCTGGGAGACTGGCATGTGTGTGAGAGGGAGCTGCTGCAGGGTGGGTATGTTGTGTGGTGCTTTATGAAGCATAGGGTCCCCTCATGTAGCTCGACTTGGTACATCTTCCGAGTCCCAGACAGATCAACAACACCCAGGAACCGAGGCTCTGAGAACAGGCTCTCCAGCCTCATTGTGTGACTCTGTGAAGACACCCCTCGCCCCCGATCTTCAAATGTTATTAAATAAAAGCAGATGATTCTTAATTTGTAGCAACTGGGAACAGGAACACATAGTAAATACCTTCTGTTATCTCCTCCGGTGGGAAAAGGGGTCACAAAAGAACTGTCTCCCCTTTGTTTATTTTTCAGTAGTTAAATCCCCTCCTGAAGCCCTGATCTCTTTGTGCCATGATGATGCACAGTGTGTTTGCAGGCACAAAACCCTGTCCTGCTTTTCCCTTTATTTATCCCTCTGAGTCTGAGACATTGGACTTTGCAGTGGCAGGAATGCTTTAATGTTTGACAATACAGATAATAACTGATGATCAGCTCAGGAAAGCTGGTACTGGGAGAGGTGGCAGCTAGCTATGGTGCATCTGCAGAGTCCTTCACTGGTACTCCGCCTCTCCAGCTGTCCTTGTCCTTTTTCCAGCTTCTCTACTCCGTGCCTGGAGCCCAAGGTCTCCTGACAAAACTCCTCTCTTTAATCCTGTTGTTCTGCAGTGGGCATTAAATGGAATCTTTTTTGTCTTTTTCACAATTTAGTTTTCAATTTAAACCATTGGTCTTTCCTTCATTTGTGTTTGAATGTGTACACACATGCATATGTGCATGTGTTTGCTTTTAAACTACAGCATTATGAAAACTGAGGAGAAGCTTCTATATTGTTTAGGCTTTTATATGAAAGTAATAAAGAAGTTCCTAATGGGCCCATGGTGAAAAAAGTAGGTTTTGAATGTACCTAGTTTTGTTATATGTTGTTCTATGCCAGGGCTAGTAATGGGATTTAGTATTATTGGTGCAATGAATGATATTTGCATAGTTAGACTGATTGCCATTATTCACAGTAGCCCAATAAAGTCTCTATTATCATTAATCAAAGAAAACCACAGATTGACTCATGAGGAGGAAGACAAAGGTCAGGTACATTTACTGACCCAAGGACACTCAGGAATGTCTTCTAGCTGGCTTGGGAACCCTTCTAAAAAATGACCTTGAGTCATCATTTCAGAGGCCACCCTGAGCACACATGGGTTTATTCTACTTCTTGAAATGCTCTCTTCAAGATTTGGGGATCACTAAACTTGCATATTATTTCAAACAGCTAATGCTGAAAGAGTCCTTCTTGTTGGTATAATTGGTTGTTCTTCTTCTCAAGGTGGCTGTTTCAGGGGAGAATTTGATATATTCAATAATGGCTTCAGATATGTACCATAAATGGCTTCAAAATTTGCCATCCTTTCAGCCAGCCCCAAGGTCATTGCCACTTAAAAAAAATTGCCTCTTGGCCACCAACTCTTCTATCTCCTATTCCATTCAGAAGGAATGTTAGAGCAGGAAAGAAAATCCACACACAGGGATCCTAATTTTCTAACAGGGTTATCATACTGGATATAGGACATAGAGAAATAATTACAAGCAGAACATTCTGGGTGGGTTATTTTATGATTTGATAGTCTGTATGCTGAAGGCTGATGCAGGCAGCAGCCCACCCTATTGGCAAAGCACAGCCACAGCATCCACATCACTCTGCTGTGGTGTCTGCTGCTTTTATTTCTACACTATGATGTGTCCTCATTTATATGCAAACAAGACATGACCTGACCCCATCATTTGCGCAGCTGATGCAATTTTAATGTTGATGATAGTATACCACTGGTGCAGACTCGGTGCCCTAACATTGTGCATTAACCTCAAATTACCATTCACAACTCCACAATTTTCTTCTTAAAAATGCCCTTTTCTAATGGAATGGAACCCTGGTAGCTTTCCCACCTTATTTTACATATATTTTATTAACAGAGGCCTGAATCTCCATTCTACACTGAATACTAATAAAGGGAAACGTGAACCCCCTTGTTATTTTCCACCCCACTAACAGTGGTGCCTGAGCCCATAGCAGCTTCCCACACAGCTCTTGAAAGATGATGTCTGGTGCTTTTGATGTTTTCTGGGAGATGCTGAAAAGTTGTAATGAAAATAAAAAACCTGAGTGACTAGAGGTCTGATTAAAATTGTGATTGATAAAGTGATTCATTTTTATCAGGTGTCACCTATAAAGCTTTTTTATTTTTCCCTTCTTCCTGTTTTATAGGCTTCCCCAGTGCTACAAGGAAAAGTGACAACTTGACATGCTGGTGACTAAATTCCAGATGCTGATGACACTTGCCTTCCCAACCAACACCACTGTTTTCAGTGGAGAATCATGTTTTGGCTGGTATTACTAGAAGACAAATAAATGAAAAACTTAAAAGGCTCTGCAATGCTCAAGTTACTGTCTCAATGGAAATCTGTTTCTTAAACTCTAGTGAAAAAAGACCCGCAATAAACCTTGAGGTTCTTTAGGAATCTGGGTCCATTATTTATAGTCCCCCCTTAACATATACTTCCCCCACTTTCTTCCAAGAGGATTTAGGACAGCTTGAAAACATCTCAAGAACCAGAAGGAAATAAATGTGTGCTGTAAAGTTTTATACACTGACTTCAAGTCTGGCTGTAAGCTTTTTATTGATCAAGATGAAGTGTGTGTGTGTGCGCGCGCGTGTGTGTTTAAAAAGGACAAACATAAGACAAATACCATTTCAAAGTATCCACTGAAGTAATTTTCACTAAAGCTCTGAAGATAGGATTAGGGTTCAGGAGTTTCTGATTTCCTTTGAAATAAGAAACACACACACACACATACTCATAGTAAGAAGAAATTTAAAGTATTTATGTACAAATAAAAGCAAAAGGTGAAACAAAGGGGACAGTTCTGTCACCCAAGTCTCTTCCCTTAGAGGTAACTTCTGTTAGCAGGAAGTGTAGATGTCCAGCCTTTCGAGCAGGGACCACATCAAGTGCTGCCTAGGATTCTGAGCCATGGAAATCTTGTACCCTTCTGTTGGGAGGAATGTTGATAAACCCCTTCAGAAAACTCTCTACTAAGGCAAAAAAGAGCAGGTGACAATATATGTGTTGTCAGGTACGCGTGCAAGAGACGTGTACACGTGCACCAGAGGCACGTGTGGTGCTCACTGCAGTAGGTCCCTGTCAGCAGAGATCTGGAGCCAAGCCAGTGCCTGTGCACACAGAGGGATGTGTAAATGGTGGCTTGTTCATGCCAGAGGACACCCATCTGAGAGAGTGAAGGCAACCACTACCCAGCACGTGGGATGAAAGAAGCCAAACCAGGAGCACATTCCACGTGTACATATGGCCCGAAGCACGACAGCAAGCCAGTGGGTGACGTTAAGAGCAGGACGGCAACCAAAGTGGGCCCGGGCCAGGGCTTCATCATATGGATGATGTCTTGCTCCTTTTGAGTGTCCTTCGTGACACCAAACTGTATATAAGATTTATGGCACTTTTGTACCTATCTTAAAATGTGAAAAACAAACCTGCAAATTACCTCACCAACATCAAAGTTATTTGATCAGAAGGGATTATCAGGGAGATGGCTTGTAAAAATGTGAGTGCTTACTCTTTGGTAGTGCTGGGTTAAATGCCAGTCAGAGGGGTATCCCACCCAAACAGCCTGTGTGGTAAGCTCTGATTATCCTCCCTTGGTGAAGATGAAAGAAACACCACTCAGGTTTAGGGTCTTGTTCAGAGCCACATAGCCTGGAGAGGGGCCAAGCTGAGCCTCAAACCCTCTCTGCTCTCTGTGGTTCCCTCTGAGCACAACTGCAGCACAGAGGGACAGCAGAGAGAAAACGGGAATGGAATGTGTGAAGCTGTGCTTCCATGGGAGCACTGAGTGAGTCCAGAGCTAATGCTGACTCTGGAAATGCTGGCATCTGTAAATGAAATCCACCAAACGACGGAGATGCCCGAAGGCCTTTCCTTCAGGAATCCAGAGCCCTCCTGTGGGCCTTCCCGCGGGCACAGGTGTTCCTGTGAAATGCCCAGGGGGCTCTGCAGGCCGGCAGAGATGCTCTCCACCTCAGCTACTGATGAACTGGGGAGGTGGGGACGCAGGAGGCCGAGGAGCCTAGGCCCCCGATCTAGATGCACCACTGCTCACCAGATGCCATCGAGGCTTCATTGTTCTGGGGCAGCAGTTCCCAAGTCCTCTGAAACAACGTCACAACACTTAGTTAAGAATGGGGATGTGGCTCAAGCGGTAGCACGCTCACCTGGCATGCGTGCGGCCCGGGTTCGATCCTCAGCACCACATACAAACAAAGATGTTGTGTCCGCCGAAAACTAAAAAAATAAATAAAAATTCTCTCTCTCTCTCAAAAAAAAAAAAAAAAAGAATGCATGTTATGTAGGACTGTGAAGAGAAACCATCGGAAGGCAGATACGTACATCTGTAAACACAGCATTTTATTAACAAAATGTACACACCCTTCTTACAACAGACTCCGTAGTGATTAGCATGTCATACTCTACACAAGCGCATTATAGAGTACTCAGGCCAAAACAGCACAGTTAAAAGTAGGCCAAATTGACATGCATTTTCAAACTGTCCACTACCAGCATAAGTATAAAAAGAAAGACCTTACAACAAAAGGCAAAAATTCTAGTTTTCTTTCATCAGCTTCTACAAACAGTACAGACATCATATGGTCACAGAGACTCAGGTCCAGCCCAAGGTTAAGATTGTAAAAATAACATCTTCAAACATCCGCATGAGCTTGGCAAATTATCCTCCTTACATTCCAGTACAGGTACCCAGGCAGTGCAAGATGCAGTGTGAAGCCACGGCTCCCAACCTGGCTTCTACAGTGCTACAAAAAGGCCCAGACTATAGGCATTTGATTTTTTCCCCACAGCAGATGCTATTGTAAAAGGCACAAATATTTTATTCCTTGCATCAGGTCTTAACAAAGTATGACATTTTTAGGAGAAATGAGTTGCTGGTATAATGGCTTAGTTGTTGTTGTTTTTTTTTTTTAACGTCTAGGCTCATCTCTCTAGCTGTTTCTCTTCTAGACCTTTGACTTGCACTTTTATACACTTTAACAAATGCTCTATTACAAACTCTGTGAAATTCTGACACTTAGGCGATCACCAGTGACAAAAAACCATTCTGCCAATCAGCTGAGTTCCCACTGTAAGCTAGGGCTGCCCACTCCCCTTCTGGAAATCCTGGAGGTCCTTACCTAAAGTCAGCTCTGGCATCTGATTGCATAGACATGACTCGCCCAGCTGGATGGAGTGGGCGCAGCCTGGTGCTGCAACTGTGACCGGCTGCAGGAGAAGGCACGTCATGTGCTGGGGAGGTGAGCAATGCAGGGTCTCCAAGGGACAGGTCACCAAAAAGTGAGAAGGGAACTAAGGCAAGAAGTCTGCTTTGATCACAGAGAAGGAAAGACAAACTCTTAAGGTCAGAGTGGCAAATGGTGATTATGTGAGCGACTAATAAAGCAAAACGATGGATGAGACAGATGAGAGTAGGGAAATTTTTTTTTTTCCTTTCCCAGGGCAATAAAGCTCTGTCTATACAGAACAACACATGGTTTAAAAATGGAGCCACCAACACTAGCCGGCTGCACAAGACTCTCCCTCACTGAGTTGACTTATCTCTCTGACACATGCATGGTCCATGTTAAGAATAAGCTTCATGAACTACCTAATAACTTCATATACAAAGGAAGTAAATAAATTCAAAAGCTGCTTCAAAAATTTTTAGGGGCTACTAGGTGCAGTGGTGCATGCCTGTAAATTCCAGTGACTCAGAAGGCTAAGGAAGGAGAACCCCAAGTTCAAGACCAGCCTAGGCAACTTAGTGAGACTCTGTCTCAAAATAAAAAAAGGGCTGGGGATGCAGCTCAGTGGGAAAACATCCTGGGTTCAATCCCCAGTCCCATCAAGAAAAAACAAACAACCCCCCCCCAAAAAAAAACAGACTCCTTCAAAAAATCATTACAATTGGCAGTCAGAATTGGTACTTGAACACCTGAAAGCTACCACAATTTTGTTTGTTGGGATAATGAAGCATTTTGATGAGGCACCAGACAGATATAAAAATGAACTTGCAAAAATGAATTAAACAATTTTTAAAAAATCCGTTAGACATCATGGTTGGCTTCACCACCTACTGTAGATACAGCCTAATCTTACTATCTCAAATGTTCAGCATAACAAAAGGAATTGATGGAAGGCATGAGACTTTTTGAAATTAAACTTCTGAATCCTTTTGTTTTGAAGCCAAAAATATTCTAGCATAGCTATAATTGATTATGCTCTGAAAGGAAAGAACACAGATATTAGTTATTTCTGATGGTACAGACCATCAAATTAAACTTGATCTATGCTACTGAAAGTCCTTCTAGATTTGGAAAGTAAATCATTTTCCTATAAACTAAGAGAATCTTGAAGGATGAGCTGAGAAATGTGCTGCTTCTTGGTTCCATTTATTCACCTTCCTGGTGATGTCAAAGGAGACTTCATCACAACAGGTCTATCACTTATCATTCTCATAGGTGGAGGAAATGGAGGCTCCTGAAAAATGGACTCTTCTAATACATTTTTAGACTTTCATTTGCACATGAAACAGGACAAATGCCCCAGAATTCCATTAACATTTCTTGCAAATCAGATAATCAAATTGCCTGGTTTTCTATTACTGGAAGTCAAGACAAGCAACTCTGCTGTCAAAAGAAATTTGCGGAGGTCATTTCTTAAAGCCCCAGGCTAAATTTCACCCCCACCACCCTTTTCTAAAACTACAGGGTATACTGCTTATCTCCTAGATCATTTGTTGCTTGGACTTTTTTTTTTTTTCTTTCTGTAAATCACAGTACCACAGGATATCCTAAAGATAACCTTAAAATGTTTTAAAATTTTCTGATGAACCAAGCTAACGTCAAATATATTTAACAGTGTGATCCCCAAAGGTACATTCCATTTCTTCCTTTAAAAACTATTAAGAGGTGCAGTTCCTTTGAAATCAAACAATAAACAAAAATTGTGTTGTTCATCCCTTTAAAAGAAATTTAAATACTGAAGATTTTCCCATCTAGCTTGTCACTGCCATGCAACTTTCTGGGTTTAGCAAGGAGGGCCAGCCTGAGTTAGTGGGCTGTGTCTGTCACTCTCCTCCAAACATTCTAAAGCAGGCACCTGGCATGATGAGCACTAATGGGTTCCCAACAACTTTTTTCTGGAAGGAAGGACTCTCTCATCACTTCCACAGGCTCCTGCAAAGACATCTGTATGTTTAGTGGACTCATCTGTTAGATGCAACACATTGTGTGCATGAGACTCTAAGAGCCCATGCATCACATTTTCAGTGTGTTCTGAAAGAATGAATGAAAAAGTGCCAAATAGAATTTATACGACCTCTTTTGCAATTCACTCTTAGCACAAATTTGAACACACGTACAAATTTGGAGACCCACGTACCAAAGAGTATGGCATAATCTGAATCTAACCTGCCTACTGAATCACAAGGCCATGGAAAACAGACACTCCAGTTTGACAATGCCAGGAAAGCCATGTGATCACTGTCCAAAGGCCATTTTCATTGCTCTATCTCCCAGGGTTTTAGAAATTCTCCTCAGCCTATTTCCTTCTTGAGACAAGAAATAGAATACTTGAAGAGAAGTTCCGAATTAAATGCAGTTTTCTTTCTCTTTGTATATTTAAAAGTAAAGAGAACTGACAACCCCAAGAAGGATCCTGGCCCAGGAGATCAAGCCTCTGATATGCCTTCATCCTTTCAGACATGGGTGGGCACCCAGGAAAGAGGAACATGAGAGCAGGCACTTCAAACATCAGAAATAGGGAACAAGGACATGTGTTAATCTAAAAGAAACAAATCTCTCAGCTGCTCTGAGCAGGGCCTGTCCTGACTGTGGCTGACAAGCAGGTGATAGAGGTTTCATTTGGAACCAGAAGGGCTTGTAGTAGATACTTCTCCCCAATCACTTCTTATAGAGAGTTGGAAATGAAGGACACTTACTTAATCATACTCTTACTTTATGTTCTTTTAATCACCACATGATAGTTAATTAGTTATCACAGAATCAGAAAAACACTTATGTAAAAGGAGAGATCTGGAGACCAGTGGTTTCTAGGATTGGACACCTGCAAAGAGCTTATTTCAACTTCTCTGAAAGGAATCGATACACACTTGCAGCTAATTAATGATTTCTCTCTTCTATTCAGTCCCAAAGTTTTTAAAAATGGCCCTGCGTCATAAGGGAACCAAATAGTTTTTTACAGATGGGCTATGTCTCAATTCCTTTGAAATCTTATGAGATTTTTCTCATAAGAAATAAAGAAATATGGAATGTGGTGGATCACTGCTTAGTCTGGTTAATCTGAAATGTGTTCAAAGTAAAGCACTGCTCCTGACTCTAATATTTACCTTTGCATTTTAGAAGCAAACAATATAAAATGAAGACCTTTTCCCTATTTTCACTGAGCATGGGTCATGGATCTGTGATAGAAACCTGTTGTTGCTGTTAGGCATTACAAAGGTACTACAAGCGAAAGAGCACCCTGTCAATTTTTTGGAGAGACTGATGAAAATGAGGGAGAAGAGGCCCCAGAAATGCCTGAGCGTACGCTCCACACTGCTTGTCCGTTAGTGAGATGTGGTTGTGACCAGGCAGAATCATTCCCTAGAAACTCACAGAAGCAGAGAGCTGCAAAGGGCAGGAGAGATGGCCTCGAGTTGGGCTAGATGGAGAACATCACAGTGAGATCAGAGGCACTCAGAAGAGGTTCAAAGGACCTCACCTGTGCACCAAGACACCATGTGCTCACCAGCATCTATTGGCAGGTTTGGTGGAAAAAATGTGAAGGTGGTGGATTTGCATCATCTTTCTGTGAAATAAGACAAAAAAAGGCCTCACATGCATTGCCTTTTCTGCAATCAGCCAGGCAACCTTTGTTTTTATTTGTTGTTGTAGAGATAGAGGCCTGGTAGTGGGAAGGCTGGGGACAGGCCAGGGCAGTGGTTGGACATCCTGGATATATATGAAGTAACATCAAGCCACCTTCAGTCGCAAGGGCCCAGCCCTAGGAGTCATGTGGCTTCTCGTATCAAGTTTGCTAATTTAGTGCTGAGTTGGAGGCAATGCTAGAGAGATAAGAGTCCATGTGTATTTCACACAAAACAGCGTTGGAATTTTTACCAACTGCATTCTTTCTATATGATTTCAAGAAGAATAAAGCAATTTCAAATGCTTAAGACATACAAGAGGGAAAAGGGAGTCATTTTTTACTTAATCCGAGTTATAATTTTCCCATTAAAATCTATCCATATCAAGTGGGGGGCACAAAGAAATAACAATTATTTTCAAAAGTTTTGACTGTTCAGTTTAAGGCTAGCTCTGAAAACACAATTTAGTTTGAAATTCAAGCTGTTTCATTTCCTATTTAATCCTGTAAATTTCCTTCTCGCACAATACTCAGGTTGGAGGGTGCCCAATTAGACCAGGAGCACATTTCCACCAACTGCACTTCAGTGCTTATTTTTAGATCATATTAAAAACCTCATTAGGCTCCCTGAGGGAAAAGAGTGTTAACCACTAACAGAGGCAGGGGAAAATAAAGGAAACGAAAAGATAAGCTAGATTGTTAACAAGAAAAGTGCTCTTAAACCAGTTGGTCTGGGGTCACTGTGAAAGCCGAGAGAAACTTATTACCAAGACCAGGTAAATGACTTGAGCTCAGAGCACACTCTTTTATCACAGGCCAGCAAGAACTAGTCAGGCTCATCGAAGTGGCATATGTCTTTATTATCATTTCCAGATGGGATGTAGAGGGAAGAGGGGTGGGCGGAAGGGAAAGCACAGAAACCTGGAAAGACTGTAAGCTAAACATCTATGCCTCTGCACAACATAAATGTGCCTCAGTCTCCAGTGGACAGGCTGAAAAGTGGGGGGGCATCACAAGACTGGGTGCGAGATTAAATGGAGTGCTGCATGAAACTTAGAATTTATTAATGTATTTACATAATTTATAGTCTTTAAGCAATGGTCTCATAAATACAGACTACAACTTTACATATGCTAAGCAACAGATACTTGTTTTCCCCACCAAAATACTTGGATTAAATAAAAAAATTGACAGCATTTACATTACTTTCTCCTCTTCCTTGTTTTTTAAACTGCTGCTAACCTATTTAGGACATATGCAGTTCATTTATTCCAGGTGCTTCTCTATCACCACCACAGTGGCGCCAAGTGATGTGTTTAGTGATACATGCGCGACAGGGTCAAAAGCAAACCCAGGGTGGGCCAGCAACCACTGCCATGGTGTTGGCTTTCTGTATGTATCTGGGGCTAACATGCTTCACAGAAAGTGCTTCAGAGACAGCAGAGATGGAGTATCTCCATCTGTCCTAGACAGAACCATTTCAGCTTCCAACAGTAACTGCCGTCCCTCTACCTGCAATATCCTACCACATTTAAATGATACAACTCCCTCCAACAGTGGTAACGGGAAACCAAGGAAATGATAATCTTGCCTCCCCCCCCCCAAGAACCACGAAAGTGCTAATTTTCCCTTTTTACAAATGTTACATAAAATCCTGATTACAAAACTACTCAGCAATTTAATTCCACCATCCATACAATGACGTGCTCCCTTCAGCAAGGTCAAAGTCAATGATGCGGTCCCTTTGGACACCACAGATCCTTGACATACTGGACGTCCACAGACTGAAATACCATTGCTGCAGTCTTCAAGGGGAGAACAGAACCGGCCAATTTCTGTGAGTCCTTTTTGCATGAAGAAGACTCGAGCGGCTAGGTGGACACTGGTAGCAGGCCCCCAGCCCTCCTGCTAACTGTCAGGACCACCTGCTTCACCATCGAGTCTGAGGCTGAGGCTCATCAGCAGCAGCTTCGCTTTGGCTCTGACGGCTGTCTGCGGAGTTTGAAGCCCTTACCGCCAGATGGCGGGTTGGCGTCTGTGGATGGAATTCTTCGACCTACACCAAAATGGGAGGAGAGGGAATCAGCTACAACTTTCCAAATCGGTTCCTTCTCAGACACAATTTTGCAGATGCAATTTGAGTTAAAAAAAAATATTAATAAACATTTTCCTTGGGAATAATTTACAGAAAAGTTGCGAAGATGACTGATGCACAGAGTTGCTGTACATCTCATCTTGTTCCCTTCAATATAGACTGGGGTCTTATATTGTCTTGGGACATTTGTTGAAGTGAATAAATCAACATTAGACTTTTTTCAGGTATCACCAGTTTTTCCACTAATGTCCAGTTTCGGTCCCAGGATCCAAACAAGGATATTACACAGTACTTAGTAAAGAAACAAGAATTTTTTTTTTTGTAGTTCTGGGGATTGAACCCAGAGCCTTATGCATACTTGGCAAACACTCTATACTGAGCTACATCCTGAGACCATTAGTAAAATTTTTAATTAAAAAATTACACATTAAAAAAAAACATTGAGTAGATAATAAACTACATGTTAAAAAAAAATTCGATCAGAACATGCCTGTCCCTTAGTGTCATGGCAGAGCTACCACTGTGACCTACTGCTGGTGCAGCCTTCTGGGGAGGGAGTATCTGGTTCCTGCCCCGCTCTGCTTTCTGAAGCATGAAGGAGAGCAAGTAGTAGGAACTGACCTCCTCCTTGATGCTTTCACTCAATACATCCTGGGGACTGCTCCTCCTTAGCACAGTGGAGACGGCTGCTTCTTTTATTAGCTTTACATCACCTGTATGTATCATATATTTAACTGTTCTTCCACTGATGGATATTTAGTTTATTCCCATATTTTGATGTTATAATAATGGTGTGTGTGTGTGTGTTGTGTGTGTGTTTTGTGTGTGTTGGATAAACAAACAGGATTGGAGGAGCTAGGTCATGCTATTCTATACTTGGCATTTGTCTGACACACAATGTCTTCCCAGTGTCTGTTTAGCACAAATGCAAGAAGGATTCGTGATTTAAATTTTCACAGATGATGCCAGATTGCTCTCTAAAGAGGCTGTGCCATTTTATTCTCCTACCAACAATGTGTAAGAATGAACAGGTTTCACTTTACTGCTCTGTGAAGCATAATGTCAAATTTGAGACAAATCTTAAATCACCCGTCCATCTACCTGGCTGATAATCAAGGGCTACTTTCTCTAAGATGGCTTTCCTGATGCCCACCTACTTCCTACCTCTCTCCATCTCAGATACCGAATTCCATCAGGTCACTAGAAGCACACCAGGACATATTTGTTTACATGACTGACTCCCTCTAACTACACCCTACGCTCTTCTAGAGAAGAGAGATCCTGTTTCTCCATATGGGTGGTATTCCTGGAATCTTTGTGGCACACTACCTGGTGTGGAGGTATTCGTAAACATGGAATGAATGGACAGGCACAGCTTCTGATGTTAGCAAGGCTAAGAGAGAACTGGCAGCAACACTCAGGTCCTTGACAATCAAGCCTCAAGACTTCACCATTCTGGGAAGTGTATAAAATGTGTGGGCAGCACACGGCATGGTCCCCACATCAACTAAAAAGTCTCCTGCAACTTCTCAAATATCTACAGATACTGCTGTAATATTTATAAGTTACCAATTATTTAAAAGCTTTACTGAAGCTTCTTGTTATTATGTTTTTCTCAATAAATGGAAACTCAAATGCAGATATCACAGAAGCAGCTATTAAATGTGACAAAAAGTCTTTTTAGAATGAGTATTCCTAGAAGAAAACATCTTTATCATCTGGGAATAGGCAATGGTTTCTTAAACAGGAACTAAAAATCATATGCTGACCATGAAAAAAAAAAAAAAAAAAAAAAGGAAAAAAAAAAAAAAAAAAAAAAAAANAAAAAAAAAAAAAAAAAAAAAAAGGACAAATTGGATTAGATTCAGATGAAAAACTTCAGTTGATTGAAGATTGATTCAAAAATTAAAGTCAGGCCACAGAGGAGGAGATATTTCTAATACACATAATCAACAAGGGACGAACATACAAAATAAAGCAGCATAGACATTAAGAAGGCAGTTGCCTGGCAGGCACTTCACAAGACAGACCACTCAGAGAGCACAGAAACGTACATAAGTGTCTGGACAGCGTTCGGTTTCATCAACCCAGGGGAAATGTAGTCCACTACCTGCCCAGCAGAGATACAGGAGTAGAACCTCACACACACACTGATGAGTATCCACTGGCATAACCACCATTGTGAATATTGGCAGTGAAATCATATGAATACAGGTAAATCCAACGACCCAGCTATTCTTCTTTTGGGGATAAAGATATCTAACAAAATGTGTACAGATGTTCACCAAAGGACATGACCAGAATGTTCAGAACAGTACTGTAGTAGCTTTAAATTGGAAACAACTGTCCAAATGTCCATCTACAGCAGAATGGATGATTATACCATGGATATCCCCCTTCCCCAGTCCCCACCTCTGAATCTGGAACCTGACACACACACGCCCCGAGAATGCATCTCCTACAGCTCCATGAGATAATAGGGATGATCTAAAAATGTAATATATAATAAGAGAAACCAGACACAAAGAGTAAACAGAGTATGCTTTAAAAAATATAAATAGCACAAAACATATGTAAAACCAAACCATGTTAAAGAGTTAACAGGATGGTTGTCATCCTGGAAGCAGGAGAGCCATGGCTTACCCTGAGTGCACCCACAGGCTCTACTCCACTGGGAACAACACATTGGCCTTTGTGCTTCTGTAGGTGAACTTTTCCATATGAATCTTCAACACACAGTTATGCTAGGCACTGTGCTCATACAATGTGACAGCAGCACCCAGTGAAAAATAAACCTGATTTCTACCTATGACAATTTTTCTAATCTTTGTGAATCGTTTTTTTTGGTGACGCTGATGATAGAACCCAAGACCTCAGTCATCGCAAGCAATTGCTCTGCCTGAACCACACTCCCAATCACACTGTTGATACAGTTCACAACCTTCTTCTTCTTTTTTTTGGCTATACTGGGGGTTAATCCCAGGGGCATTTTCCCACTGAACTACATTCCAGCCCTTTTAAAATTTTGAGACAGGATCTTGCCAGGTTATTCAGGCTGGCTTTGAACTTGCCATCCTTCTGCTTCAGCCTCCCAAATTGCTGGGATTATAGGTGCATGACACTGTGCTTAGTGTAAACGGCCAGATATAAACAATGGGACACATTACATAAAAATCCAGATCTCTGAGCAAACTACAGATAGCAACATAAAAGCAAAACAAAAGTAAACCATAAAAAACCTTGAAAACCACCTCCGCAACTGGGCACCAAGAGGCTTATACTCCAGCTTAACTCCAGTTGCTGGAGCTGGGGCCAAACCCCAGGGCTTCCCAGGAGACTGCTCCACTTGGCCTTGGTGGGCACTGGAGTTCACAACCCTTCTTCACAGAAGCTAAGAACCTTTCCAGTTCTAGCTGTCTCAGATCTTAATCAGAGGGTGGACCTTAATGCATTGACCTTGCAGGGCTGACTCCTGCACCTCCCTGGCGCCTGCCATGTCAATGTGAACTCCCGCATCTTGAGAGGGTCTGCTGTGTTTGACCTCAGCTGGTATCACCTCCTCAGAGAGGCCTTCCCTGATCACCTGCAGGTACTTTTTCACTTCATCCTAAATCATTTTCTTTTTTCTTTTTTCAAAAATTAGTTCTAATCAGTTATACATGACAGTAGAAAGCTCTTCGATGCATTGTACATAAATGGAGCAGAATTTTTCAATTCTCTGGTTGTACATGAAATAGAGTCACATCATTTGTGCAATCACATATGTACCTAGGGTAATGATGCCCGTCTCATTCCACCGTCTTTCCCACCCCCTTGCCACTTCCCCCTGTAAATTATTTTCTTCATGTCTCTTATTATGATCTGAAATGATCCTATTTATCTGGCGTTCACTTTCTGTCTCCCTCGGCAGAACGTGCGCTCTGAGAGAGGAAGGGCTGTGTCTATCTTCTTCAGGCTCTCTCCCCAGAGCCTGGAACAGTTTCCAATAAATATTTTGATGAATTTGAATGAAATGAATAAACATAGATACAATCTGTAGGGGATCCCAAAGGCATGCAGCAGCCTCTCTCCTATCTAGTGTCATCATGCAACACTCTGGAAGGGGAAGGGGAGGGTAGGAAAAAGATCTCCATACCTCTCCCCTGCTTACTACTAATTTTTGAGGATTTTCTTACAGGGTAATTATATCTGCATTTTATTTCCTTTTATTTATTTTGCTCATTTTTGATGACCTTGGATGACTAATTGAAATACATTTAAATAGAGAAAGAGGGAGACTATAGCTTCTGTGACCTCATGCCCTGTGCATTACTTATTCAGTAGCAACATTATTTCCAGAAGAGCCACAGTCATCAGGCAGCAGCTCTCCAGCAATCACACCTTGAGAGGAAAGCTGGCCGTTCCTCTTGTACTCTCAAATCTCATTTCACTGACGACAGCACCAGAGACTAGACTACTCAAAATACGATGGGAATTCTAACCAGGAAGATAATTCTTTCTGAAGTTGTTCTGCACAGAGGAAACCCATAAGAACAGAGATACTCACTAATTTCTATAAAGAGCTCATTTATGTTTATCGCATTTTTTGCGCTGGTCTCTACAAAAATCGCATGAATGGAGTCAGCGTAGTCCTTAGCATCTCTCTCCATGACTTCTCTGTAAGGCAACAATTGCAAATCAGAACTTCTACCCATTAAGAGCTTATGTTACCCCCACCTACCCAGTAATTAACCAGATTATTGATGACAGAGGGTGTTCTGAATGGCTCTGTGAACCCCAACACTCAGTCTTCCCAATTATACCACTTCTGTGTTTAAACAAACAAAACCCAGTACCACTAACAACATAGCTAATGGAATGATTAGGGCAAGGTTTTCTACTCCTACCCCCAAAATAAAAATAAAAAACCCCTGCCTTGGGAATTATGGAAACGGTAGAGAGAAAATTCTAATAAATGTGCTTTCCTTATTCAGTTCTGTAACACAAGAGCCTGGGGGCTGCCCTGATCTCAGATAATGCCAACTGTGATGTGACCAATGTTCAAGTAAATTACACACCTATCTATAGACATAATGCGATTTGCTCCAAATGCCTGAAATTATAATTTTAGTTTGAAATTTCAGGACTCAGACCATATAACAAAAAGGAATTTTTCAATGTCAAAGATTAAAAAAAAAACAAAAAAAACCACACACACCAAGATTTTTACACTGGATATTGCTCATTAAGAACAGGAACACATAATCAGCAGTGCAATCTCTTTGTCTAATAACTTACCTGACATCAATAAGATCACACTTATTTCCTGCAATGGCAACTACAATATTAGGTGGGCCATGCTGTCGAAGCTCTTTTACCCAGTTCTTCAATGTTGAAAATGTCTCCTGTAATACAAAGGAAGAAACTGGAGATCTAAGCAACTAAGAATCTCCAAAATATTCTAAGGAAAACTGAATATGGTCTTACTTCTTTTGTGATATCGTAAACGATTATAGCTGCAGCTGAGCCTCGATAGTACATTGGTGCTAAGGCACGAAACTGCAGAGGGAAATAAACAACAACAATGGAAAAACTGGTTAAATATTTTTTTTTTTTTAAATTAGACTTCAAAGTCCATTATCCCTGTACAAAAGGTAATCTTTCTCTGAAGCCAAAGATGACATCATGTTTTAAAGCAAATGAACCAGTAATTACCAAAGGCGAAAACTTTTAATGTTATCACTGAAATGTCTCTCAGAAGATAGTTTAGAATACAGTTTTATAGGAATTAAATATGGTGCTATAAACAATTGATTCAGCTAAAAAGGCTTTTTAATTGAACTCAATGTTGTAATTCCCAAATTCATTTGTTCAATAGTCCTTTAAACTTTGGCTTTCCAAACTATCAGGGAGATAAAAATAATGCTGTGAACAGTTCTCCAGAGAAGTGCTGCATTGGGGTGTCTCAGAGATCACCCTGTAATCCAGATGCTGATTGTCCTAGACAAGGTTACACATTTAAATTCACTACTCGAATGAGTCTGCAACATGCTTTCTTGATATCTTAATCCATGTGGTGATTCCCAAATGCAGGGTACATGTCTCATTTCATTTCCACCTCCCCTCCACTGAGCACAATAAGGATGAGAAGAAATGAGGAGGAGTAACCACTTCCACAGCTACGGTGGTTTAGTGAGACCTTTTTTTGATGAATGCCAAACAGGAAACATGAAGCACTTTCCCCAGTCAAAATCTGGTTCCTGTGTAAATGTCCTCGTAAAAGCATCATCCACAGAATGTGAGGCCAAAGTTAACAGACTAGACTTTTACCTTCACACTTCAACTTTGAAGGCTGAACTGTATGATGTCATGTTGTGTACTGCATCCTGCTGTTTCTGGCAGCTTATACCAAATATGGCAGGAATGCCTTCATGGGGGAGCACTGGTGCATATGCAGCATACACACAGAACTGTGCACATTGCAACTTCTTTTCTTGTGACCCTGGGTTGTGAACCAAGGGTGCTCAACCACTGAGCTATATCCTTACCCTTTTTGTATTTTTTGAGACAGGGTCTTGCTAAGTTGCTGAGGCTGGCCTCCAATGTACGATCCTCTTGCCTCAGTTACTTGGGCCACAGTGACAGTCTGGACTCTAACTTCTTATCAGTTAGTTTAATTTTTTGGCTTTTTAAAAAAAAATTTTTTCCCCTTAGTTGTAGTTGGACACAACACCTTTATTTTATTTATTTATTTATTTTCATGTGGTGCTGAGGATCGAACCCAGCGCCTTGCACGTGCTAGGCAAGCCCTCTGCCGTTGAGCCACAAACCCAGCCCATAATCTTTTTGCTTTTAAACTTTCATGTTACTTTGAGTTTTACAAAAGAAAGAGAAAAATATGACTATAAGCTCCATGAGGGAAGATAGCATCAGTGTTTTGCACTCCATTTTATCTCAGGGCCTAGCACCTGAGGTAATCAAGAACTGGTGAGCAAATGAAGAACTGTAACGTGGGGATGTCAAACTAAATGCCAGATCTGTATGTCCACAGACAGAAATGTTCACTAATCTCTGTGAGTAAAAGGTCTGCCTGGGTGAAAGCCTACTTCCAACAAAATGGTAAGTTTTAGAAGAAAACAAAAATAAAAGTTGTAAGTTAAGAAAACAATGCAGGAAAAGGAACTATATCTGAGTGCAATGGCCACACCTGTCATTCCAGCTACTTGGGAGGCTGAGGCAGGAGGATCACAAAGTTCAAGGCCAGTCTTGGCAACTGAGTGAGATCCTGACTCAAAATGAAAAATAAAAAGGGCTGTGGTGTAGCTCATGGTAGAGTGTTCCTGGGTTCAATTCCTAGGACCACACATGAGGGGGAGGGGAAGAAACTACATTAGGTAAAAAAGATTTTAAATGTCGGACTGACTTCCACAGCATACACAGCACACAGGTGGAAGAAAGGGTTATGGTATTAGTTTTCATTTCTGATATGCTTATGGTGGCAACATCCTTTACAGGGTTCTTTCTTTTTCTTTGTTCAAAACTGTAAGGTAAAATTCACATGAGTAAAGCAAAGACCTTAGCTGTGCAACTGATAAGTGATGGACGTACACATCCATAGAAACCATCCACCACGGGGCTGGGGATGTGGCTCAAGCAGTAGCACGCTCGCCTGGCATGTGCGGGGCGCTGGGTTCGATCCTCAGCACCACATAAAAATAAAAAATAAAGATGTTGTGTCCGCCGAGAACTAAAAAAATAAATATATATAAAAAAAAGAAGCCATCCACCAGGATAGCAAACGTGAAATTTAATGTCCCTGTTTAACCTTGACATAATCTTTGTCTCTGAGCCTACTTCCTACTATGAACTTGAGCACAGTGGCTGTCTTCTGTCTATGATTTGCATGGAATATCATTTCCATTCTCTTGTTTTCAACCTTTCTTTGTATTCACGAACAATCTTTAACCAGCACACAGTCCGGTCCCGCCTTTCGGCACATCTGTCCACCTCTGCCTTCCAAGTGCAATGGTCCTTTACGTTCAACGCACCTACTGATGTGCTTGGGTCTCGGTCCACTGCTTTTTTTTATGTGTGTTCCATTTCTTTCTAAATTCCTTTGTCCTTCCTTTACTCTTCTCTTTGGATTGGATGCAGCGATATTATCTTACATCACTTTTTAAGTGGCTGTTCTTGTAACCACAATATACATTTTTTTCTAGTGTACTTAAGAGTTTAAAATGTTATCACTTCATATAAAATGTAAGAACCATCCAAGCATCGAATGCTTTTTATCCCACATTCTTTGTGCTGTTGTCAAATATTTAAAATCTATCTACACTATAAATTCCACAATCCAATATCATAATTTTTAAATTAAATGGCCAGTTTTCTTTTATAGTTGAGAAGAAACAATGAGAGATTCTCATATTTACTATATCCCAAGGCTGCTTATTTCTTCCTGTGGATCTTATTTACCATTTATTTACCAAAGTCATTTCACTTTAGCCTGAAAAACTTTCTGTGAACTGCTGCTGAATTGTTTTTGCTTTTCTAATAGCATCCTATTTTGACTTCATATTTGACAGGTATTTTTGGCATGGTAGAGATACTGTCCCACTGACTTCTGGTCATCACTGTTTCTGTAAGAAGACAGCCATCATTCAAACTGTTCCCTCACATATAATGTATCTTTCATCTGTGGCTGCTTTTGAGATTCAATTTCTGGTTTCAGCAGTTTGATTCATGATGTATGTATCTAAATGTGGTTTTTGTTGTACTTACATGTTTGCTGAACTTCTTGGTTTTGTGAGATGGGGTTTCACTGGATCTGGGAATATTTTAGGCATTCTTTTTGGAGTCTCTTTTTCCCCCGAACCTCTCTCTTTCTTTGCTTCTTCTGGGTCTCAATTATACCTATGTTAGGCTATTTGAATTTGTCTCAATAAGTATTGTTCATCTTTTTCTACTCTGTTCCTCTGATTAATTTGTTCTATCACTTATCCAGTGAATTCTTCACCTTAAATAAAAATGAAATGTAGCTTTCAGTTTTAGCATTCCCATTTGATTCTTTTTCATTAAGAGTGAGATTTCTCTTCTGCAGTTAAGTAGTTAAGACTACTTTTCTTTAAATCTTTGAACATACTTAAAATGTGTGCTTTAAGTTCTGTATCTGCAAATTCTAATAATGGGTGGGGAGTTGTTCTCCCTGTGTCCTCTTCTCCTTCTTCTCTGTATGTATAATCATTCTGACTGTATACTGGACAGCATGGATGATACACTTAAGAAAACTAGTTTTTGTTTTCTTCTTTGCAGAGTGTTAAATTACCGGCTAGCCACTGTGAGACAGGCCACCTTAACTTTGTGTAAGGCCATCAAGGTCCCCCTTAGTTGCAGGACCTGTTCTCCACTGATGAGGCACTGCCCTTCGGAAGTTTCAATGGGATGCCCGAGGTGTTTACCCCTCCCCTCTAACATGGCAGGACTGGGTTCAAACTCCAGACTGCAGCTCTGCTGTAATGGCAGTCTCTGCTCTGTTCTAGTCACTCTTCTAGCTGTTGGTCTCTTCTGGGTTTGGTAATGTCTCCTCTGTATATTCACAACTTGGATGGTCAACCAAAGACTTGAGGAAAACTTATAAACAGACTTTGGGGCTTCCCTCCTTGCTGGGACCATTTTTGTGGGATTTGTATCCTCTTTTCCCAGTTGTTCTTGCAGTCCTCAACACGACTCACAGGTGTCATAAGCTAAAAAGACAGGCTTTCTGCTTGAGTCCTAGTTGCCATATGGTCTGAGGAGTGTTAACTAGGAAAAGCTGTGACAATGTGGACCATGCCCATCATAGCTCTTTTGTTCAGTCCCTGGCTGCATCTGGTTGCTCTGCAATACATTTTAAAAGTTTTATCCAGAGTTTGTATATAAATTGCTGTATCTGGGAAGGTTAGTCTATTATAGGGTACTCTTCTGTCATGTTGAAACTCTTTCCATATCATTTTGGTGTAAAGAAAAAAGATGGAAGCACATAAAGAAACTCAAAAGACATCAGCACATCTGTGCTCCAAATGTGGCTCTAAATCAGGAGATAGCAAACTTTTTAAGGCAAGGGCCAAGAATATTACAGGTTTGTGGACCATCTGAGTTTTGTCACAACCACTCATCTCTATTACCGTAGAATGAAAACAGCCATGGAAACCAGCATGGTTATGTTCCAATAAAAAGTTTACTTACAAAAACAGGCAACAGGTTGGATTTGGCCCATAGGCCATAGTCTGTTACTCCGGTTCTAGATGACCCTAAGTCATTAAGTTCCTGACTTTTAACATAAGAACAATTCCTTACAAGACTATGGTGATAATAACTGTGTGCTTTCCTGGTGTTCTGACCTGTGGAAAAAGCCATCAGGAGAACCACAACAAGTAGGGATGTAAATGTTTAGGATCTGGATGTAGGGTCTGCTAGATTCTGCTAAACAGCTTTCTTCTACATCATCACATGCAGATAGAAAGCATTTGAAGTGTTTTTCTACACTGATGGTGTAATAATGGGATGCACTCATGGTGCTCATGTGCTGTGTTTGTCTCCACACTACTACAGGAGTCTTTGTTAGTGAAGGATAATTGGTGGGAAAATGTGACAAAATGAATTCACTCAGTTTGCAAATAACAGGGACAAAAAGGACTCACAGAGGTCATCTTGAGGAAGTAAGTTTAAATTTAGGAAAATAAGTCTCATTTTACCTGGTAGTTGAAAAATATTTGCCTTATTTTTAAAAATATTTTTATTAGTTATTGATGGACCTTTACTTATTTGCTTAAATGTGGTGCTGACAAATGAGCCCAGAGCCTCACACATGCTAGGCAAGTGCTCTGCCACTGAGCTGTAGCCATATTTTAACAGTCAGGAGCTGAATTTTTTGGATGAACACTGAATCACAGTTAACTGATAATTTGGTTATGACTGTTCTGATAAAACTATATGCTAGCACAATATGATATCCTTCATTTCATATTTGATCACACAGTCTTATAAAAATAGTAAGTTTTACAAGATATTTGTAGCCTCCAAGAATTTTCTGTAAGTCCCTCTGAACTCACTGTCATCTGAAGTGCTGTACCAGCAACCTGACAGGTATTTTTCTCTTCATTTAACAAGATCCCAATGGTCAAGGATTCACATAACATTTTGAAAAATTCTCCAAAATCACTTTCACCAGTTTAATCACTTTGTAATCATCCATAACCTGACCAACAGAAAGACAACACACTGTCAAAATGTGTGGCAACAGGATAGATGCTAGACTCAAATGGGGAGGCTATACAATTAGTTAGTTGATCAGAAAGTTTTCATTTTATAACCATTTTTGTTTCCATTGAGAATCTTTAAACTATAGTGAACCAAACAATATACATGCAAACACCAGAAAAAGCATCATTCCAGGCATGCACTACTCACATGGTGAAAGTAGTAGAAGGTCTGTCCTTATCTGTGTGTGCCTAAGGAGGGTTAGCAAGCAGCTGACGTTTATTGTCATCAACACCATGTGTTAGGAGCTGAGAGCAGAGACCTGAGGACTGTCCTGCTCCCAAGGAGCTCACTGTCCAATGGAAGACATGACAGTAAGGAACAGGTACTGATGGCATGGATGAGGGCAACTGAAGCCTGCTCAGGATGTAAGAGTTCATCTGTTGCTCCGTCCAACCAGGCTCTGCACATGAGCTCTACATCAGACCCTGGATGGAGGCTGGGAATACAGGACAAGCAAGACACTGTGCTCTCAGCTCTCAGTGTTTACTGTTTGCAAGGAGAGACTGTCAATAAAAGCTAGACAGACAGACAGACATTGAACTATAACTTTTAACAAATGTCTTGAGGAAAATGAATACTGGCAATAATGGGAAATTAATGGCAGCTGTGCTTAGATGCAAGGGGTGAAGGGGTGGATTCAGGGAAAATTCTAAGGGTATGACATTTAACCTGAGATCAAGAGCTCGTAAAGGGAGCCTACTGGCAGAGGAGAGAGAGAATTCCAGTAAGAAGGACCAATGTACATGAAGGCCTGATGACAACGGGTGCTCAAGGACCTAACGAAGGGCAGTGGGCTGGAATTCAGTGGGAGAGAAGGAGGACGGGCTGGAAGGACACTAAGCAGATTGGAGGAGCAGGGCATGTGGGCAGAGGAGAGGAGCAATAATCGGCTGCTGAAGGGTATTAGCAGGAAAATATGAGAGTCTGATTTCATTTCTAAAGGACTCTAGGTTCTGTGAGAAGTGGCATGGGTCAGGTCTGGGCTGGAGGAAAGCAGGGAGACCAGTTAGAAGACTATGGAATACTCAAGTCAGAGTAAAAAGTGTCTAAGAGCAGGGTGATGGGAGTAGAAATGAAGAAAGTTATTTAGACAAGGGAGCTATCAGCACATGCTCCTAGAGCAGTGTGGGGAGCTGGCGAGGAGTCCAAGACAACATCCAGATTTGGGTTTGAGCAACAATGGGATATGGCAAAGTGGTTACTCATTCGAGACCACCAGGGGTGCTTAGGAAAGCCTCCTTTAGTCAAGTGACATCAGAGGTGGGTTCTGAAGGCCGAAGAAAGTTTTCCAGACAAAACCTAAGAAGAAGGGTAAGAGGATATAAACAGGATGGCATGTTGGAAAACTATAAGCAGTTCAGTGCTAGAGGCCAGGTTGGTGGAAGAGATAGAGAGTCTGGCAGTGGCTGGTATATTCAGGGACCAGAAGGCCTTCCCAGGACAGTCAGTCAGTCCTTGACCCTGACCAGGCTCACGGCTACGTCCTGCCTGATCTTCCCTATACTTTGATGATATGTCCCATGTTTAGCTTTTTCTTAAGCTCTGCAATCTGGCAACCATGGACACGTGCTTTTGCCAGTGCTCCCTGGGGGTTCTCCTCTCTTGGCCGCTTCCTCATGAACACCTCCTCTCCAGCTCTGGGCTGCATGAGGTGCTCTGCATAGTGGAGGCAGGTTCACATTTGAGAGCAGCTATTCCTGTTGAAGAACTAATGAGAAGGAGGCACACAAAAGGCAGGCAAGCTGGCTAATTACAAAACTTCAAAGACCCCTGCAATCATGCCAGCAGAAAGGGAGAGCCATGTGCCCTTGGGTTATTTCTTTTTTCATGTTCCAGAAAAAAAGAGATGCTATACTCATCGTGTATACCAGGACAGGCTCTGAAGAGAGCATAATGGGATCTGTACTATAGCAGGGTTCTTTATGATGATGGCTTTGCTGTACCATCTGTATCTGTGAGGGGTAGCTGAACCTGGGGATCCAGCGGAAGGGAGTGTGTTTTATTGGTAGGAAGAGCCCCACCAGTTTGGGGCTGATAGGACAAATCCCATGGCTGTGTGTACAGATAAATACGGGCAGACTCTGTGGTAAGAACCGCTTCTGAAGGACATAAGAGTGATGGTTAGCAAAGGTCTAGCTATTTTAAATGTCTCATTCTAGATGCACAACACCAGCATAACAGGAGAGGGGAAAAGAAAACCATAAGCAGACACATCTCAGATGAGTAACTGGATGGTAGCAAGACATCCAGCATTAAAAACAGAAGAAACCAAACAAAGTGAACTTAAAACATTAAATCTGTACAAATGTATAGTGTCTACATCTAGGACAACGGTAATGGCTTGTTTTGTTTTCCTCCATTTGTCTGCGATGATTCTTGTCAGATTTTATGCCATACACAGTATCTACGTTGTCTTAGATAAGACGGTGATGACACACTATTTTTCCTGATTACTTCTGGTGTACTTCTAAGAGCTTAAGATAGCACTGTGCATCCATCTGATGCAGGTTTGATAGTACTGTTTGAAAACAAAATTAAACGTCTGCTGAATAATGGGGCAGACACAGGCACCATGACAACAAACTAAAGTCAGTGTCCGGAGGGGAGATAGATAGTACCTGTGCCTGCCCCATTCCCACCCTCTTCTGACTTGGTGGGCTTCCCCAAATCCAACCTGGCCCTGTGCTGCTGTGGCTGGCCCCAGTTTGGTTTAGGCTCTTCCTTAGGCAGATAACTACTGTGGCCAATTTTATTACCAGGCATTTATTAAGTACCTACTGCAAGGCACTGTGTTAGCTCATCCATTTCACTTAAATCTCAAACTTTATATGCTGTAAAGTTCCCTCTTTAGCTTTTTAAAAGGCAGCTATAAATGAGTTGTGCTTAACTCTCCCTTTCTACCACTAATTCTTTTACATCTTTACTAGAGGATGGAGCCCCAAATTACACACAATGCTCAAGTGGGATTTTATCAGCCTGTTAGTCAGCATTTACTTTAAGACACTAAAAAATATAAAAATGCCCTCAGTGCCCATTATCACTTTCTCCATCAGCGGACTTTGTGACTCTAATTGAAAAGAAAAAGGCTGGCCTCCACAAATGGAAATAAATGTGTCTCTGGCGCATAGAAGAGAAGTGAGTAACGTGAAATGACAGGAACGATGACAGTTTAGTTGGTGCTCTAATTTGGTTTGGGCCTCAGAAAAACACATAGTAAATTAAAGAGTGACTTACTCGTTCTTGTCCAGCTGTATCCCAGATTAGGAATTTATGTAGCTCATTTTGGTACTGGACAGTCTTGGTCATAAAAGATGCCCTATAAAGAGAGACCTAAATGATCAGAATACAATTATTTAAAGCACGTTTCCAGCCCCAGTTGGAAACATCACTTAGACTTAAAGCTCCAACTCCCAGCTCTACACTATATCCTAATTGTGTTCCTCTCCCAAGTATTTATGGGATGTTCAGATGCTGGCTGCATATTCTCTGCCCAAATAAAATAAAGTATTAGGCACTTCTGCCCAACACAAAGAAGGAAGAGTTCTTAAGACTTTTGATTGCTTAAGCTCCAGATCATTAGCCTCCCTTGCAAAACAGAGAAAATGTTATTCAAGGTGTTACCATAAGAAAACTTTCTAAATACCAGTATGTCCAGGAAATGAGTTAAAAAAAAAAAAAAAAAAAAAAAAAAAAAAAAAAAAAAAGAAAAAACAAAAAGGACACTTGGGTTTGTCCTCCCCCAAATCCCAAACTACACGCTCACATAAACTACTGAGTGAGAACTACTATAATGTTGAAGTTAATAAAATTAAGAAGCCAAACAAGGAGTTGAAAGAGGATTGGAGAAACAACAGTTGTTGCCAAGGCGATCTGATTCACCCTCAGCATCCCTTATGACACCTGGGTGTCAATAGCACAACAGGCTTCTCAGCTGAGATGCCACAGTAGCCCACAAGTTTCACCCAGCTCTTGGTGCAGGAAGGAATCAGTTTGTAGATCATACTGTTTGTGCTGAGGAAGGCACTCTGTCCAAGGGGCTCTGAAGGCAGGGACTCTATTATTTTGGGGATCCTGCACTTTTGGAGTATCTGGAGTAAGATAAGATGCAAAGCCTTTCTTTTCTGAAGAGCCATGGTAGCCCAAAGCAAGTGCTTGGACACTCCGGAGGCCCTGGGTCACAGGTTCAGGAGTCCTGCCCTGTGAGTGGGCCTGACTAATACTATCTTGTGCCATCCACTTCACCTAGAGGGCAGCCTCCCAGGAAGTCCTGTTTTCCAAGCCCCTTACAGCATCCCAGTCTGATTTATAGAACCTAGAGATGACTGTTTTAAGTATGATGTATCCCTGAAAAGTTCCTGCACTAAAGCAGGAGTTGAAATGATAGCCATAACCTACTCAACAGACTGACCCATTTGATGTACTGAAAATCTGAAGGGATTACTGGGTAGCAATTGGTAGGCAGGTGGAGTGTGGCTGGAGGAAGTGGGTCACTGGGAGCATGCCTTGGGAGATTTTGTATTTTGTTCCTGGCTCCTCCCATTCACTCTCTGCTTCCTGGTTGCCACACAGGGAGCAGCTTTCCCCTGCTACACTCTTTGCCATGATCTTCTATCTCACCTTGGGCCCAGAGTAATGGAGATAAATGACCATGGACTGAACCTCTGAAACTGTGAGCCAAAATAAACTCTTCCTCTTCTAAGTTGTTCCTGTAGGGTATTTTGGCCACAGTGAGGAAAACCTAACACAATGACCATGTCTTTCTTCTTTTCTAGTGGATAATAAGCTTGCTGGGGGCAAGGGCGAAGTTGTACTCTTGAATCAAACCTAATCACTCCAAGCAAGACAATGAACTCAATGGTCAAGCATCTTCAAACATGCTGGGAGCTTCAAATGTTTTTGTAGAGATTTAAGTAATGGATAATCTTCAAGAAACCGAAAGTTGAAAAAGAATGACTTTTGGAAGAATCACTGAGCTTAGATGAGTACCAGAATCCTTAGTTTTAAAGCTTTCAAATATGATATAAGGAGTTTCTGGCAATATTTTCGTGCATTTATGGCATGGTAAGCAGCCTCCAAAGGAGTGACTATAAGGAGTGAGTGAATCAGGAGGCAAAATCACATTTATTGGACAGGTACTTTTTATTAGATATTTATTTGCTGAAAATTTACCCCTTGGTATCCTTAGTGAAGTACTTTGTACATAGAAGATACTTAAGAGATGGTTATTGTACCAACAACTTCTGGTGACTCACTCTAATTAAATCAGGATGTGCAAAGTGATTTCTCACTTAGGAAAGATCTAAGCATTCAAAAAGCATTGTTTATTGTGAAGATTAAATAAGCTGATGTATGTGAAAGTGTTTTGTAAATTGTAAAGCACTATATCTATACAAGGTATTATCATTATTATTTACACATGGTTCCAGAAAATGTTTTAGTTTGGTTTGCAATTAGTCCTAAAAGCTTGCAACTCAACTGTCCATCAATTATGGCTATGGTGTTACACTGAAGAGTGACCACAGGCACCCAACAGAAGCCTGTTCACAGAACTACAGCAACTAATACATCCATTCTGACTGCTCAAAGGACAAGAGAAGTGTGCTTCACGTAGATCAAAAGCTGGCAATGGCAGAGGCAGTAAGTAAAAGGCAATGTCTCACCATAGGTTCAGAACTCGCTGGAGCTCATCCTGCCTGCCAACCATTTCCTTTTAATGAAAGCAGACATCACTGAACCAGGATCCAGACAAAACAGCATTTCTGAGATAATCAAAGTATCTGAAGGGTTAAACCCTCTCTGACTCTGGACCCTTCAGCACTCCTGCCTCGCACCTGCCACGCCTGCTTCTAGGCTTCTCTCAGGCCTTCTTGTGTTCACAGCTGTCTTCTTAAGTCTTTGCCCACTTCTCTGTCTGTCGGCTTCCCATCTTCTTCTCACTGGCACCACTCACCCACACTCCCAGTTCTTTAGCAATCCTGTGCATCTTGATTCAACTATGCAGAAAAGCCCCACCAATCTCTCTGTCTACGACTTCTGTCAAGTGGCAGGGTGCCTCCCTTGCTGGAGGAGAATCACAGTCCTTGTGGGTCAGCATGGAGATTTCACCCTGTGTCACATGGTGCCTTTTAGGCCTTCTCCCGCTGCATACAGCAATTATACCATACTTTTTTTTTTTTTTTTTTTTTGGGTGGTGTTGGGGATTGAACCCAAGAGGGCCTTATGCATGTGTATATCACATTCTTATTGTCTGCTGACAGCTTTGCCATTTCCCACTATCCTCCTCTTCAAGTACAAGCACATTCCAGCTTTTTCTAGAAATAAAGATTAAGGAATATGGCTTTCTAAAGCTCCCAAGTCAACATTCCTAGGTCAAGAACAGGTGAAACTCTGCTGGCTGAGTGCTCCCCTCTTCTGACCCTGGCCGAGTCAGAGGTACTTCTCCCTTGGTTTGTTCATCACTGCTGCCCTAGTTCCCCATCCTGGCATAGTGGGCTTGGGCCCCCGCAGTTATCAGGTGGGCCTCCCCTCCCCAGTCTCAAACCTTTGCACTAGTCCTGGCTTTACCCTCCACAACAGCCCCTCTTCTTTGGATGTTCTCCCATGGATTCGCCCCTGGCCAGATGCTCCTCATTCCCTAGGTCTCTGCTCAAATGTCAATGACCTCAGAAACCTGGGCCACCCACCCAAACCGGGCAGCCTTCTAGCTGCCTGTTTCCCAACACATCATCATTATATGAATATAGTCATTTCATCTTCAGAGCACTGACTATAATCTCTCATCAGCTTGTTTGTTTTCTTTTTTAAAAAATTAACCTGTTCAATGTCTAACTCACTCTTAAGAACCGAAGGCTACTGAAGGCAGGGACCTTGCTGTGGCTCCTCTTATGGAACAGGGGCATCTCCCTCACTGCTCTCCCCCTTGCTATCCTAGAACTCTAACTTGCACTGCCCACAAACTACTATAATCCCAATACTTCCTGAAGCACAACGAGACAAGTACCACTCAGGTGTAGGTAAAGAGTCAAGATTAGAGGAGACTTGGGTCTTCACCTGTACCAAGGTTGTGGCATTTAGGGCCTGAGGAAAGTGGCTCAACTAGGGCGGGCTGGCTATGCTACATCCAGCATCCTGCTGCCTTCTCCTGCTCAGCCACCAGCTTCAACCTCTCCCTACTCGAGCTAACAAGCAGTAAGTAGACTCCACTGTGTCCCTCCATCACTCTGACCTCTGGAATTCCACTGAGGAAGGAGCCAGGGCACATCACAGGAGCCTCTGCTGCTCACTCACATGTTCCATCAGGAGCTGCTTCCCGGTGCCAGCCCCATCTCAGGTGGCCAGGACTAGAGGGCTACACCTCTCTTACCTTCTTCTCGGGCTGCACTTGTTTCCTCATAGCAACAGGCATGACTATAGACTTTTAAGAGACTGAAATCTTCAAAAACTAAATAGAAGTACCATGTGACATACCATGACTCAGTATTTGTTCAGAATTAAAATTAGCATACTTCAGACATCTGTGCATACTCAGGTTTACTGCAGCACAATTCATAACTGCCAAGTTAAGGAATCAGTCCGGTACCCATTAACAGGTAACCGGGTAGAGAAAAGATGGTACATATAGACAATGGAGTTTTATTCAGCTGTAAAGAATGAAATTATGGCATTTTTAGGAAAATGGATGGAACCAGAGAATATCACATTAAGGTGAAATAAGCCAGACTCAGAGAGACAAAAATTCAATGTTTTCTCTCGTATGTGAAAGCCAGAGGGGAAAAAAGGAAAAGGGAAAAAAGGAAAAAAGAAAAAAAAAAAAAAAGACAGATGTCATGAAAGTAGAAGGAAGACTACTTGGTAGAGGAAGGGTAGCAGGGAGAGGGAGGCGGAGACAGTAAGGAGGAACTGGGAGTGAAATGGATCCAATTATGTCACATGCACATAGAAATATGACACAAAGCCACTATTCTATAAAATTTTTATGCACCAATTAAAAAAACCCTGAAATCTTGACCTATCACATCTGTAAGAATCATTTCCTCCTTTTCAGCTTTTGGGTTTTTTTTTTTTTAATTGAACTCAGGGGCACTTGACCACTGAGCCACATCCCCAGTCCTCATTTTTGTATTTCTTTTTAGAGACAGGGTCTCAGAGTTGCTTAGCACCTCGCCATTACTGAGGCTGGCTTTGAACTCGAGATCCTCCTGCCTCAGCCTCCCAAGCCCCTGGGAGATATCTTCTGTGTTTCCTGGAGAGGGTGTTGCCTGTTGTTTCTGAGTGGAGGCCACTGAGCTCTGGGGTAGCCGCAGGGCAGAACTCCTGCCTGGCTCAGCCATGAAATCTCTTGCTATAGCTTCAGTCTCATCTGTGGAGGATGGCACTCTCCCCATCTGATTGACTTTAGTTTAACTACACAGCGCAGGTACTTTACCATACTCAATGTGGCCAAGCTGGGTTTATCTCCATCCAGCCCCCAAACTGTCTAAATCTCAAGTTCTCAATGGTTGAAGTATGTCTGCCTTCCACAGATCAGAAACTAGTCTGTAACTATTCTTTGTTACTTGCATTCAATTTTTTAGTAGAGCTGCCTGGTTCTTCATTTTATATTTCATTTACATTTGAACCTCAACCTCTGAAATAAATTAAAAAGTTGGTCCCTAATCTTTGTGCAGGACTATGACATTTTTTTCATCCCATTGTTGGTCAAACTTTAGATCACTCCTTTAACGTTCAAGTTAAATGATGCAAAGGGCATGATAACTTTAATACCTTGCTTTCTGAAAATCAGGCAATGGCTCCCTGCCATTCAAATGATACATTTTTATTTTCCAGCCTGCCATTTACTTGTCTGATAACCTTATTTTTCACTACTAAACTGTCTCTCTTCAGTCTGCCTAGGCAGATCTTATTAGCTCTTTAATCTAAAATCCCTACTAGCATTATTTCCTAAAGCTAGACTGCCTTTCATAGACTTCTCCATTTTTCATGACATTCTAAAAATATGATTCTCATGTACACCAAGTAGTCATGATCTTTGGTCAGAGTACGTGTTCCCAATGAAAATACTTGCTACAAGGCATTTCAAAAATTTCTTCATCAGCAGCAACTTGTTTGGTTCTCCTTAAACATAGATATGCAACAATATCACACTCCAGAACTTTTCTCAACCATGAGCTGCTTTCTTTGAATGGCATATGGGATTCTGTTGTCCCTATAATGGTAGGTATTGTTTTGAGGATGAGCAATTAACAAAAGACAAAAATTTCTGAACACTTTATATCTCACACAATCCGTGAATCTCTCTTACACACACACACACACACACACACACACACACACCCACCAAACAGTGCTGGGTGTGGTGGTGCATGGCTCAGGAAGCTGAGGCAGGAGGATCACAAACTTGAGGCCAGCTCCAGCAACTTAGCAAGGCCATAAGCAACTTAGAGAGATCCTGTCTCAAAATAAAAAAGTAAAAAGGGCTGAGGATGTGGCTCAGTGGTAGAGGCTGAGGATGTGGCTCAGTGATAGATTGAACCCAAGGGTTTGGGTTCAATCCCCAGAACCCTTTCCACCCTGTGGTGGGGCGGGGCGGGGCAGGGCAATAGCAACATTGAGATATGAAAAGACCAGACATATGTGAAATCTAGTTGTTCTTCTAACAGGGATACCATGGTACCTTCAAGGAGGTTTAGAATGGTGCAAAGAACTTGGCAGATGCTCACAACTTTCAGCAGGATACAAGGGTACAACCAAGAGAAGTTGTCTTCTGAGAACCCATCAATTCAATTACTCAGATGCATTCCATAGTCACAAACATCGTAACCCTTTCTTGGAACTCCACCATCTCTGAGACTAGAACTAAGGGTTAACTCATCACTCTGCACAGGGCTTTCTTCAAAGTGGTTGCTACCCACTTAAACAGAGGAGTGCACAGACTTGTATAGGATCATGGTTACCCCAAGGAAATTCTTTATTACTTTCAACCCTTTGGTATAACACATTCAAAAACTTTTGGAAAACAACACTGAGGAAAATATATATTTAAACATGAAGATAATTAAACAACAAAGAGTTTAGCTTCCCCCTTCTTAATTTTGTCAAGAATAACTCACAAACACAACCCTTTCACAGATGAATAATAAAACCAACAATGATAAAGTCAGCTGCTTCCCTTGAAGTTCACTGCTGCAGGCACTCTTCTCAAACTTTCATGTGTGTGATCCTGTTTAATCTAAAGCCCATTTCTGGGTTGGGCTCAAGCCATCACCACTGTGTGCACAGGACACTTCAGAGTCAGGGCCAGCGCATGGAGCAGCTAGGGTCCAAGGCCAGGCAGCCGGGCCCCCAGCCTGCATTCTGAACAGCAGTACTGTAGGTCCATCTCGCATGTCCCTGAACACACGGCCTCTCGCTGCCTGGCAGAACACTGGGCATTCAGGAAGAGTAAGACCCATTACTCTCCTTGAGAGACTGACAACCCCTTGAGAGGGGCTGGTCAAGTGAAGAGATATAAAGGCAAATATTCTGGGAGTTGACAGAAGAATGGACACAAAGACTGAGAGCAGAAAGGCAAAGCCAAGTCTAAGTGTACAGGAGAGTGGCATGCCAGGTGTGGGAGGCTGAATAATTCCCCACTCCCACCCCAGGTCCACACCCTAACCCCAGAACCTGTGATAGGCGACCTCAGATGACAAAAGGGACTTGTCAGATGTGACTAAGGTACAAGCCTTGTTATGGGGAAAGGATATTGGATTACTAGGCAGGCCTGATGACATCACAAGGTTTTTGAAATTTTAAAAACTTTAACAAAAGGGACCAGGAAGGAGAAGATAATTTGGAGATGGAGATGGGAATGATGGGCTGTGAATGATGGGCAGAAGGGGCCACAGCAGGCACTAGAAGCTGAGAAAGGTAATAGAGTTGATTTTATATGGTACACAGATAAGCACTTTTTATATATGGATTGTTAAGTATTGTCTGGAAAAAATAAAATAGATTCCTATCAGAGCCTCTGGAAGGAACCAGCTTGGCCAACACCTTCATTTTAAATCAGTGAAACATTCTGGACCTTTGACCTCCAGAACTGTAAAAGAATAAATCTGTGTTCTTTTAAGCCATAGTGTTTGTTGTGATTTGTTACAGCAGCAAGAAGAAATGCCAGAAAAGCTTCAGAGAAGAGAGGGACTTTGAACTGAACCTGGAAGTTCAGAAGGGTGTTGGCTGTACAGATGGTAGGGCAGAGTGACATCAGGAACCAAAGCAGAGAACTTAACGATCAATATATAATAAGTACTTATCTGTGTACCATATAAAATCAACTCACATGCAATATTTTGGAAAAGATAGCTAAAAGTGAAGTGGGCCACAGAGAGGTGAGGGCAGGGATGCTTCTCTTTGACTAATTTTAGAAAGTGACTCTCCCAGAGCTCATGGCCATAACAACTGGTGGGTAAGCAAGGGGAATTTGTCTTTAAGGACCTTTTAGGACAGAAGCAGAGACACAGATGTAGGTAAGGACTGGAGAATATCAAGCATTGTAAGAGCAGGGCAAGATGGAGGGAGTTGGACTGGGAAGGCAGCATGGGAGGGAAGCAACGTAAGTGGCCTTTGGAAATAATCCTGGACAAAGATGGGGAGGCTTCAATGGCAGGAAGGAACAAAAGGGACAGTTTGAGACTGATAACATGGAAGCCACAGGATTTTGACTGGGGTGAGGGAAAGAATTCTGAGCCAACTGAAGCAGGCTTCTGAGAGTAAGCTCAGGCAATGTGCAGTGAACTATTTCAATCGTTTCCAAATTATAACTGTACTACTTAATTTTTTGAAGAGGTAATACACTCATCTGCTTCAACATCCCAAATACACAAAATAGGTATATACTAAAAATGTCTCCCTCCTATTCCTTCAGTCAGTCTCTTCCTCTTCTTGGAAACTTGAATTTTATCAGGGTGTTTCCGAAATACTTCGGGTTTATAAAGCACATGTACACATAATTTCTCCTGTGCCCTCCTTTATCTTTTCTAAACACAGATGGTAATATACACTCCATGCCTTTGATTTTTTTTCACTCAACACTATACCTCAGAGAACATCTGATGTGAATACAGAGTTTCTCCAGATGGATTTTTTCTTTTGTTGTATTACCTTGAGGGCTTGCACTATAATTTATATCATCAGATCCCTACTGATCAGCGATACTGCAAGTATTAACCTTGTACAATTTTTACCCCGTGTCTGGAATGTACAGGCGCTTATCAGTACAGTCCTGGAAGTGGAATTACTGGGCCAAACAGTATGAGATAATAACACACTGGCTAAGAACACAGAGCCAGAAAACGCAGCTTATTAGTTTCACTACCAGCTGTATACTACCAGTCAAGCCCATTAACCTCTCTGTAATTACCTCAGTTCTCTCACCAAAACACTTCACAACTGTCCCCCAAAGACCATGTGTTAAAGGCTGGGTCCCCAGAGTGGTACTACTGGGAGGTGCTGTGGACTTTCAGGATGTGAAGCCCAAAGGTAGGGTTAATGGGGATGCACTCAGAGGGGACTGTGGGACCCCTTTCCCTCCCTTTTAGCTTCCAACCATGAAGTGAGTGACTTGCTCCACCACTCACTCCCCCCATGATGTGCTACTTTGCCACAGGCCTGACGCAACAGAGCCCGTTTATCGTGGATGGGAATCTCCAAGACTGTGAGCCCAAACAATCCTTTTCTAAGTATTTCTGATTATTTTGTTAAAGTGATGGGAAGCTGACCAACACCATCATGGGTCCTTATTTGTACCGTAAATGCAGAGTGTAGATTTTTGGGCCAATGAGTTGAGATTTCAGATCCTCATGTTATTATGACCAAAAACATTTCTATAACCCCTGGAAGTTCCCTCCTGCCCATTTCCAGTTAATTCTTGACCCCTGAGCAAACCATGGAATCTATAAAAAATATAAGCGCTAGAAATTAGAGGACAGTAGATGCAATTATTTATATGGCAGTCCTTCCTTCTTTTCTCATGGTGCTGGGGATTGAACATGGGGCCCCGTGTGTGCTAGGCAAGGGCCACACCACCACGCCCCGCATGCCTGGCCCTGTGGTGGGTTTTAAGTTTCCCATCTGTTGTTCTGCTCCTCTTAAATGCACGGGGCCCCATGTTCAATCTTTTGAATAAATTACTTTTTTTTTGTAGCCTACCTCTCTCATATTGAATTTTTAGCTATATTTCTTTGTGTTTATTTTTTCAATGGTTTCTCTGGAGATTATAATATGTGATTTTATATTTCAGTCTACTTCCAAATAATATACTATTTTACGAAAAACCTAAGAAACTGACAGTCTAATTCCATGTATTCCCTTCCCACCCACTGTGCTCTTGTTGCTTTACATTTAACTTTTTCACATGTAACAAATACAACAATACAATTGTTACTTTGCTTTACAAGCCAATAATTTTTTTAAGAATTTCTTTTTAGTATTGGACACAGGTCTATTATAGACAAATTCTCAGCTTTTGTCTTTCTGAGAATATCTTCATTTTTGAAGGAAATTTTTACTGGATAGAGAATTTTTGGTTGGCAGCTTTTTTTTTTTGTTTTTTTTTGTTTTAAATACCATGCTAAAGATGCCATGTAATTATCCCTGGCCTCCACTTTTTCTGCTGAAAAGTCAGTGATGATTCTCATCACTGTTCTGTAGATCACCTGCTTTTCACACCACTTTTGATTGTTTTTAAGATCTGCTATTTATTTTTAGTTCCCAGTAGTTGGACTGTAATATACTGACGCTGTGGTTTGTTGTGTATTTATCCTGATTAGGGGTTGCAGATATTCTTGGATTTGTACATGGTCACTTTACCTTTTGATTTGTTTTTTCTACTCCCTTTCTCCTTCTAGAAGCCTGGTGTGTATATGTGAGCTTGACAACATACAAGGTTCTTGGGATTTTATTTTATATTTTAAATCTTTTTCTTCTCTTTGTGTTTCCATTTGGATACTTTCTACTGACTTGACTCTGGACATGTTACCAGATGAGCTTGACAGCAGATGGATGCAGCAGTAGAAAGAATGAGAACCTTGCCAAGGAGCTGAGGGATCTTGGCTCTCTGGTTTTACCCCTGTGTTCCTGGGCCTGGGCTGTGGTGGCCCCATGGTCAGGAGAGGCAGGGAGCCCTGTGGAGAGGTTGTTTGGAGAATTACCTGCCTCTGAAGGCACAGCCTGAGTGTTCCCATCCAGGGAGGATTCTTTCTTGTGTCAGTAGAGGCTGAGAGAAGCCATGAAATTCTTCTGAATGGCTGTCACTTAGTAAAATCTAGTTCATTTAGGTTGTTTGTATATTTGGCTAATGGGCCTTAAAAAAAAAAAAAAAATCTTGCCTGTTTTGGTTATATGGATTTGTGCCAGTCTCTGTGATATGGGTGAATTGAGGAGGATGTGAAGTTACTTCAAGGACTGTTTTTTTTTTTTTTTTTTTTGGGGGGGGGAATTGGGGATTGAACCCAGGGGTGCCTAACCACTGAATGACATCTCCAGTCCTTTTTCATGTTTTATTTAGAGACAGGGTCTTGCTGAGTTGCTTAGGTCCTGGTTAAGTTGCTGAGGCTGGCTTTGAACTTATAATCCTTCTGCCTCAGCCTCCTGAGCCATTGGGATCAAGAGTGTGTACCATCATGTCTGGCAAGGATGTTATTACATTTAAAGACTATAATAAGGTCATTATTATGACTATTATTAGATTTTGAAGGATTTTACCCATTGTCCTTCATAGTGACTATACCTACACTAAAGGATGCTTTCCTTTATTGAGAAGGCAGGGCCAAGGATTTAAGGAAGTGAAATTAGTAGCAATTAGGAAGAGTCACAGGGGTGACTGAGTTGAAACAACAGTCACTTGGAGTCACTTGGAGAAAGATGACCCTCAGGGCGTTAAGGGAGGGCATTAAGTCCCCTAGGAAAGCTCACAGCTCTGCAAGAAATCATTACTGCTTCAACATTTTAGGGGTGCACACTGAGGCTGAGAACCAGGAGGAAGACCCTGAGAGGCAGAAAGGAGACTCAGAGGCATGTCCCAGGTAACGATTAAAAAATATTATCAAGATAATGTCAGATGCTTGTAGAGAAAATAACAGATATCATTACAAAAATCTTACAGAACATTGTTTTGAAATTGAGCAACTATTTTGGGCTGTGGATATAGCTGTGATCATTTCTGATAAGGTTCCTCTTCTCATAGAACTTATAATAGGGTAGTGGGGATAGAACAATAAGTATAATAGATAAATGATTATAGACCATAACATTTACTATGAAGATAACAAAACACTGTGTGGTGACTGTGAATGAGTGGCAATCTGAGAAAGAATGGTGGGAAAATCTCTTGGATGAACACTAAAAGGTAAGAAAATCCAAACATGTAAATATTTGGAAGGAAGAAAACATTTCAAAAGAGAAAAAAGTAAAAGCATAAGTCAAGTTGAGAGAGAGTATCAGGTGTTTGGAAAGAAGGTCCATGTGGCCAAAATGTAGTGAGAAAGGAAGATTAAAAAATCCTGGAGAAGACAAATCACCAGCAATGGCTAGAGGTGCTGGAAAACGGGGTTCAGAACTGCCAGTGGTTGGAAACTGAGAAGGCTACTTTGGAAGGAAGGAGCTACACAGCTGCAAAGCCATTCACAAACCCTCCCAAATCCACAGCTGGTTCCCAAATTACATACAACTGGGAGACTACAAGGAATCCAGGATACAGAAACAGCTGGAAGGCTGGAAAAATGCTGAGCAGAGATTTCTGGCTGCTGCCAACAGCAGGGAAGAAGGGTTGGGAGTCTGAATTTTGCCAAGTTGAAGAGGCTCACTCAACATCATTAAAACCCAGATATGCCACACCTTAGAAGTAAAGATGATGACTCAGGAAGAAGGATTTACCATACAGGGAAGGGCAACACTCCAACACAACCATCTTAGCAAAGTGTACAATCACACTTCCACAAGTTCAAGACAATTAGCTCACAGTTTAACTTTTGGCTAAAACAAAATAGCACTCTTCAGCAGAAGAGAACCTAAAATCTCATATTTCCTGCAGTATTCAGTATACAATTAAAAACAAACAAACAGATGTGCAAAGAAAATGTGACCCAAGGTTAAGAGAAAAACAGTAGATAGTAGTAGAACCTGAGATGATCCATATGTTGGAATTAGTGAGATACGGATGTTAAAAACCAGGACCTAAAAGAGGAGTCACATTTAATGAATAAATAAGAAATCTAAACATAGGAAACATAAAAATTTAGAATTCAGGGAAAAAAATGGGGGGGGGGGAAGTCCACAAAAAACAAATACAGGAAAATAAAACCCCCCAAAAACAAAAACTCCCACTGGATAAACTGAACAGAATACTGGAGACAGATGAAGAAAGGATCAACTGAACTTAAAGACAAATCAATAGAAATTATGATTTCTATAGAGAGAAAAAAAATGGAGGTGGGAAAATCCAGAACCTGAGCATCTCATCTAGCAGTTTAACATATACATGATTAGTTCCCATAAGTGGAGCAAGATAATGCAGCGGAAAAAAATATTTAGAGAAATGCTGACTGCAGATGTCCCAAATTTTGTGAAAATCAAATTTCAGACCAAGCAATTCAGTTAACCCAGGGTATATTACACACTTAGCATATTATGGTAAATTGCAGATAAAGAGCAGACTTTCAAAGCAGCCAGAGGAAAAAAGGACACATTACATATAGCAGAAGTATTAGGGATGACAGGCCATTCAGAGAAACAACGGAGGCCATGATAGAATAAAATAACATATTTAAAGTGCTGAAAGAAAAAAAAAAAAACACCCAGAAATCTATATTTAGCAAGCTGTCTTTCAACAGCGAAGATGGAGCTCTCCACAGGAGTTTAAGTCCTTTATAATTTTTATGTGTTGGAAGAAATTGAAGGACAAAAAAAAAGATAGCAATGCAAGGGCTAGTTAGAAGAGGATGAGCATGAAACACCTAAAAGGTGGACAGGCGTGATGACTGGGACACCAAGGACAGACTATGAAGACAAAAGGTATAAGCTGTTAAAGCAGGATGTGAATACTGAGCACTCAGAGGCTCCTTCCTCAGATCTGTAATTTGGATTAATAAACCACTTAATAATTCCAGTAGGACAGTGGGTGCACGGAGTACCCCAGAGTTAGTAAAATGGCAGTAAAGTTGTACTTCAAGATATTCAAAGAAAAGATGAAGCTTCACAGCCACCAGAACAACAAACATCCAACAATTTTAGTGGGTCTCAAATTTGTCTTAAGTCAACAATCTTCTGCTTGGATTAATGTCTTGATTAAATATCACAATGCAAAACAGCAGCACATTAAGTAAAAGATTTGCAGCTGGTAAACATGACTAGGAAATTTATAAGTATACTGCATATTCTTATGCAGTACAATTTTTCTTTCGCTTGTTTAGGCACTGTTATTTAAATAAACCTGGAGTACCTAAAATAGAATTCAGGTTTACAAGATGAAAGCTGGCAGTAGAAATGTGTGTTTTGGAGAAGTACAAAAATCTCAAGAAAGAAAAATATAGATAACATGTTTTATGCATCTTGTTTAGTGAAAGAGCTGTGGTTAGAATGGTCTAAAGCAGCAGGTGCAATGGATATTGCCATACACAGTATGAATTTTGAAAGCAGAATGCTTACCACTAGTAGTAACAAAAACATTCAGCATTGTTTTGATACTCATTTATAATAAAATATTGGGAAGGGCTGATGAATTTCTGTTAAAAGCTGCTTCTCTATGTTACACGTAACAGATGGTAAGTATTTTACAGTTTTGTTTAATAAATCATGCATTTAAATGAAGTCAACAAAAAGGAAATATAAGAATATGAAATTTTGACATTAAAGTTAGTCTTAAAATGTAAGTAAAATAAGGAATGTGTCCTAGGGATAGGCGGTGAGAATGTGAGGCAGACACCATCAGAAAAACAAATTCTAAGGAAATCTGCCACCAATAATCCTAAATATATGAAATGCTAAAAGTTCTTTCAGCTAAAGGTAAATGACATGGGACAAAAGCTCAATTTTATAGGAAGAGCAACGGAAATAGTAGTAAGTGTGTAAAATAGTTATTTTTTATTCTTCCTTTTTCCTTCTTGCTTCTAATAATTATTTATTTCAAAGTTGCTATTAGGTAGGCTAAACAGGTAGTCATTCATGGTGGGGGGTAGGCAGTGTCACAGTGTCACTGTGACACTTTGGGGTATCAAAGACTGACAATAGTCAGGAACACCCATTCAGGCAGAATAAAGCAAAAGGTCTGGGTTGGTAGAACCCTGTGCTCCTGAAGATGGGATCAAGAACACAACAGTATAATTTTTCACATCAAACAACTAGTTCTTTCAATGACACTAGGGGTGGGTTGGGAAAGAATACTTTATAGTGAAACAAACAACAATTTTTAAAAATCTGAAACAATCTCCAATTTATAGAAGTTTCAAAGTACAAATTTGAGTTGTTTTTCCTCAGCTAGTTGAGAAATGTTGTAAGTACAGGATTTACTTATGAACCATTTTGATAGCAAACTGCCTATTACCTTTGAATGTCAGTGAACATTTTCTACATGCAAGATTGTTTTTCCGATATAAGCAGAATCCAAATTGTGACATTAACAGATGTGGAGATATCTTCTATTCCTCAGAATCCATTTGAGTTTTGCCAAGTGTCCTAATACATTCTTCTAGCAAAACATACAGTCCAAAACCACATGTTGCATTTAGGTGTTATGACTGTTCAGCCTTTCCAATATGGATCAGCTTTATTTATTTACTTATTTATTTATTTTTTTTAAGGAGGCCTTGGAAAAGAAGGAAGAAAAGAAGGCCTGTCCTTGACTTTTTAGACCTTGAAACTTTGGAAGATCATGAGTTGTTTCATCAAATGTTTTCCCATTTGTTTGTCTGATGTATTAGATAGAGGTAATTTAAACTTTAGAAATTAAATTTATGTTGGTTCTAAATTATGCTCGTGTGTGTATGTATGTGTGTGCAAGGGGGGAAGGGTTTTTCCTTCAAGGGTGTAGCTTACTCCTTGTCCCAGAGTCTGGAATGGGTTTAGCCATGGGCAGGTGAGCGGAGGGCAGGTCCATAAAGATCCAGCACATCCCCCTTGCTTTCTCCCTATCACATGCTCTGGAGAAGTAGATGTCTGCTGTGAGCGCACGCAGGCAGCCTAGGGAGAAGCTCACAAGGTAGAGGACTGAGGAACTGAGGAACAAAGCCTCCAGTAAACAGACCTACGAGTCAGCTGATATGTTAGCTCTAGCCAACCCTTCAGGTAACTGGAGCTCTGGATGACATGTGGATCACAGCACCATGACAGACTCTGAACCAGAGTCACATTAGCCAGGCCCCTTGAATTCCTGATCCACAAAGAACTTGAGATAACAAATGATTGCTGTTTTAAGCTGCTAAGTATTGGGATAATTTGTTACCAAAATATACAATAGAGTAATCCACTGCACTAACAGAATGAAGCAGAAAAATATTAGCATCTAAAACAGATGCAAAGAAGTATTAAGACAGAATTCTTAATAAATTCTTAATAAAACTTCCAGGAAACCAGAAACAGAATCTTCTTGATTGTAATAATGGGCAACCTACAGTAAACACTGCACTATATACTACTGAAAATATTCAATGGTATAATATTGAATGGTTTTCCCAGAGGGATGAGAAAATTCAAAGATTTTTCTTCTTTTTCAATAGACACTAGAAGTTTTAGCCAGTGCTATAAGGCATGGGGGGAGGGATGGAAGAAAGAAAGAAAAGAAAAACACAACAAAAACAAAAAAATGAAAGAGAAACAAACAAAAAAGATCCCCCAAATAAAACAAAGACTACAAGGAAATGGAAAAAGTAAAACTATATTTTTAGAAAACATAATTTCGTATGTAAAGAATCCTGAGGAATCATGTATAATACAAGATAGCTACTAGTACTAAAAAGTGAATTAAACATTAAAAAGTATCCCAAGTCTATAACAATGACCAAAAAAAATGGCATTTTACATGTAAGCAACAAGGAATTATAAATGAAAATGAAAAAAATACAATGCCATTTGCAACTCAAAAAAAAAAAAAAACAAAAAAACTGAATACCTGAGGAAAAATTGAACAAAAATACTTTTACACTTTCACTAAAAACCACAAGAAAGTGCAGAGAGAAAATAAAGAAGATCTAAGTAAACGGAGCATGAGATACCATGATCAAAGATCAAAAGCTTTCATATAATTTTTGACTCAAAAGCTGTTCGGTGAGAGGAATGTCTTTCAGCAGGTGAGCCCAGGACAACTGAACAAGCGCATGGGAGAACAATGAACTTTTCACAGTGAATAAAAATCAATCTGAGATGGATCAAAGAACTAAATACAAAATTAAAAACAGGAAGACTATAGAAGAAAAATATCTTTGAGAACTTAAGGCAGGTAGATCATTAACGGGGAATAAAAAAGCTGTGAACCAAAGACAAAACTGATGACTTGGACTCCATTAACTTTAAAACTACACTATTAGAAATATTATCAAGAAAATGAAAAGGCAAGCTATAGAATGGGAGAAAATATTCACAATGAATATATCTCATGAAAAAAGTTATCTGAACATATAAGGAATTTCTATAAATAAGTAAGAAATAAGACAAAAATAATTTTAAAAATAGGTAAAAAGACTTGAACAAGCAACTTCATAAGAATATAAGTGACAAATTAGCACTTGCAAAGATGCTTAAACATTATTAGTCACTTGGGAAATGCAAATTAAAACACAATAAGATACCATTCTATACCCACTAGGAGGACTGAAGTTAAAAAGATGGTATCAAATACTGATGAGGACTAGAGCACACAAAAGCTCTATGCTGGAGACAGGGTGTTGTGGTTAGTTATGAGGTGTCCCTCAAAAGCTTGTGTGTGAGACAATGTAAGAAGGTTTAGAGGTGAACCTCGGAGTTATGAGAACCTTACCCCAATCAGTGAATTAATCCTGATAGGGATTAACTGAGTGGTAAATGAAGGCAGGTAGAGGAGGTGAGTCCCTGGGGGTATGCCTTTGGGGTACATATTTTGTCTTTGGCCAGTGGAGGCTCTCTCTGTATCCTAGTGCCATATCCTAAGCCTCTTTTCTTCACCACACTCTTTTCTCTGTGATGTTCTGCCTCACCTTGAGCCCACAACTACAGAGTTGACCACTTATGGACTGAGACCTCTGAAACCCTGAGCACCGAAATAAACTTTTCCTCCTCCTAAAATTATTCTTGTCAGGTCATTTGGTCACAGCAACAAAAAAGCTGACTTAAACATATAGTATAGTGATACAACCACCTTGGATAGCCATTTAGCAACTTCTTAGAACATTATCTATGCATCTACTCTAAGAACTGGCAATTCTTCTACTACTTACCCAAAGGAAGTGAGAACCTATGTATACAAAAACAATTTTAGAAGAGCCAGGTTTAGTGGTGCACTCCTGTAGTCTTAGTGGCTTGGAAGGCTGAGGTAGGAGGATTGAAAGTTCAAAGCCAGCCTCAGGGAACTTGGTGAGGCCCTAAATAACTTAACAAGATGTTGTCTTAAAATAAAAATAAGTAAATAAAAAGGACTGGGAATGTGACTAAGTGCCCCTGGGTTCAAACCCTGGTACAAAAAACAAAACAACACAAAACAAAACAAAACAAAAACCCAATCTGTAAAAGAATGTTCACAGCATCCAGATTCATAATAGCTAAAAATTGGAAACAAGCTGGGCTTTGGTGGTGCACGCCTGTAATTCCAGCGGCTCGGGAGGCTGGATCACAAGTTCAAAGCCAGCCCCAGTAAAAGTGAGGCACTAAGCAACTCAGTGAGACCCTGTCTCTAAATAGGGCTGAGGATGTGGCTCAGTGGTCGAGTACCCCCGAGTTCAATCCCTGGTACCCCTCACCTTCCAAAAAAAAACAAAAAACAAAAAAACTGGAAACGACTTACATTAGTCCACAATCAGGAAAGGGAAAAGCAACTTAGGGTCTATTCATATAAGAGAATATAATTTCCCAATTTAAAAAAAAAAACAGACTATGAGACATTTGCAAAACAATATTTCACGTGGAAGAATCAACCATACTATATTCTGCATTATTTTGCTTATGTGAAACTCAAGAATAGGTAAATTATGACTGAAATCACAATGGATGCTTATGGAAAATGGGACCCACAGAAGGGACTTTCTGAGGTTACTGGTATTTCTGCATTTTGACTAGGATGGTGGTTACGTGGGGTATACTTTATGAAAGTCAAATCATACTGATTTTAGAAGTAAGCCACCTTAAATATAAAGACGCAGAAAGGCTGAACACAAAAAGGATGGGGAAAAGATGCACCATGCAAATACCAACCAAAGAAATAATACTTTAGATTTCAAAGCAAAATGTTTTCCTGGAGATAAAGGAGTACATTTCAAAATTTTATCAGGTTTGCTTTATCAGTGGGACATAAAATTCTAAATCCATAGGTACCTAATGTAGCTACAAAATAGATAAAGCAAAACTGACAGAATAAAGGAGAAAAATTGACAAATTCACAACCGTGGCGGCAGATTTTAACCCATTTCTCTTAGTAACTGACAGAATCAGGTCTCAAAAAACCAGCAAGGATAACAGAAAATAAACCTGATTACTAATCTTAACTTAATTCCACTCACAGAACACAGCACCTAGCAGCTGAAGAGTACATAATCCAGTCAAGTAAACAGGGAACATTTATCAAAACTGACCATTGCTGGGCTATGTAGCAAGCTGCATCATATTTTAAAGGATTTACATTACACAAAATGTGTCCTCTCACCTCAAACCATGGTGCTAGCAATCATTAAGAAAACTAACTGGGATTATGCCTAGGTGTGCCCTGAGAAAGACATACAGATGACACTGGGGCGAAGATGAAATTGTGACGTAAACTGGAAAATTACCTGAACAAAGGGATTACGATATGATGATGTATAAAAATTTGCTGGATCTAGCAAAAGCCATGGTTAACGTTTTAAAATATAAGGAATATAACTGAAAAAGAGACTGAAATTGAGTGCTGGCTACCTACTTCAAGTAGTTAGAAAAGGAGTAATGCAACTGAACAGGATGGAGAGCATAAAGTTAGCAGCAGAAATTAATAAAATACAGAATAGATAATATCGAAATGAAAAGGGTTATCAACATACAATCTTAACATTGTTACACAAATAAATTGGAAAAAATCCATGAAAGTCAAAATTCTTAAACAAATCCCAATTTATCAAAACCAATGCAAGCAGAAATAAATGACCTGAGAATGAAAGAAACTGATTTCTTAAACTCTATCATACAAGGAGGGCTTAAGCCCAGATGGCAACACTGATGAATTTCACAATTTAAGAAAAGAGCAATTTTACAGTCTTCCATAGACTTTTCCAGTTGTATAAGATAATCACAATCTTGATACAAATCTAAAATGTGTATTCAGAAAAGGGTATTACATAATATTCTCATGTATAAAACTCAAAAATCCTAAAAACATAATAGTCAATTACAGCCAATGATGTATAAAAATAATGTCACAACCTAAGTGGGCTAAATCCATGAAAATGACAGCAAATTAACATTATCTGCATAAAAGAGAATATGTAATTAGTACAATACATACAGAAAAAATTCTGATAAATTCAATACTAAGTTAAAAAAAAATCACAGAAACAATGAAAAGGAAGATGTTTGAATAATGTAATATGGCTATGTATAAAAAACCTGCATCGAAAATAGTTAATGGTACAACAAAGTGTCCCAATAACATTACACCAAGATCAGAAGACCCATTACCACCATTTCTTTTCAGTGTTGTTGTGGAGATCCTACAGGATCTAATAAAATAAGAAATAAAAAGCTTAAGGATTAGAAAAAAGCATAAAAACCATGTTATTCCTGATGATATCAAAGTGTGCACCAAAACACAATCAAAAGAATCCATAGATATGTGCTATCTGAATTAATGAGTAAATTTAGGAAGGTTACTCAATGGATGTAAGCTCAATTAAAAATGTAAACTACATCTATATGCAATCAACAAATGAGAAAATAAAAAAATTTCAAAACAAAAATATCCCACTCCTTGAAAGAAATCTAATGAAAGATGTGCAAATCTATATAGAGAGAAATAGAAAAAAAATGATAGAAAATAAAGAATCCCAAAATAAAGGAAGGATAGTCTAAAGTTCATACATCTGAAGTCACAATAGTTTTATAAAGATATCATTTTTCTTCAAACTGATTTATAAATTCAATGCAGTGCCTACTGAAAACAGTGCAGGTGAGTGTCTTGGTGTGTGTGAAAACAGACAAGATGATTTTTAATGTTTATATGGAATGGTAATGGGCCAATATCATTCTTCTCTGCTTTCAACAAAAAAAATTTAATCTTTTACAACTATACATAGTCAACAATTAATTTTTCTCCATACTTACACTTATACAACATTGCTTTTTCCATGTATTTTTTTAAATCTTTAATGTATTCAGCATGTCACCAAAAAAAAAAAAAAAAAGAAAAAAGAAAAAGAAAATTAAAAAAATAGACTGGTGGCTTAAACAACAGACATTTTGTTTCTCACAGATCTGAAGGCTGGAAGTGAAAGACCAAGGAGCTGGCAGTGCTGGATTCTGCTGTGGCCTCTCCTACTGGCTCATCAGCAGGCCACCTTCTCTGTATAATCTACTCTTCTCATAGGGGCACAATTCTAGTGGAGTAGAGTTACCCTTACAACCTCCTCTAGCCTTAGTGATGATGCCCATAAAGGTCATGCTTCCAATGCAGTCACATCAGGAGTTAGAGACTTATCCCATGGATGTGGGTCCTAACAAATCAGTCCATAACAGTCTTTCTCAAAAAAGTCCATTGTCAGTGATGCGGTGCCTGTAGGAAATAGTCCTGGTCTTTTTTCACAAGAAATGACATTACACCAACAGCTTTCTTGAAGAATGACAAAGAAGACTCATATCACTAGACATTATATGACCTATGACAAAGATTTAGAAATTAAGCTACAGGCACAAGGATAGAGGGGGGAAAAATAAAGAGCTTATGATCTCTTTAACTAAGCATCCTCTCCCCCCAAAAAAGGGATATGGTGGATTTTGTACCAAGCAGAAGTGAAATATGACAATAAAAGCACAAAGAACATAAGAGAAATGATAGTACATACTCAATAAATTCCTGCATTATATGTAAAATCACATATTTAAACACAAAATTTGAATTAAAGAAGCATATTACAGGGGCTGGGGCTGTAGCTCAGTGGCAGAACGCTTGTCTAGCACATATGAGGCACTGGGTTCAATCCTCAGCACCACATTAAAAAAAAAAAACAAAAAAACAAAAAACAAAAAACAAAAAACAAAATTAAGGCATGCTGTCCATCTAAAATTACAAAAAAATTAAAAAAGAAGCATATTACAAATCCTAAAACACCATTAAAATAATAACAAAGATGTAAACAAGACATTTATAGTAAGTAAAAATGGTCTAAGCCATTGTTATACAACAACTTTCTGTGGTAAGGATTGAAATGTAGCTTTTATGACAAGATCTAAAATTTTGATCTTAACATGTGACTAACAGGAATGGTATTAGATAGTATGGATCTAAATACTCCAAATAAAAGACAGAGAAAATGTTAGATTGGTTAAAAAGTAAAACCCTTTAATTCTGTCTGCAAGAATCTCATCTGAACTACATGGCTATAAACAGGTTAAATATAAATGGATGGGAGAAGACAAACAGATTGCATTAAAGTAGAATAAAAGGGAAATTTCTTAATGGTATAGAGTCAAATAATTAAGAAAATATAATGCTACATACACAACCACTCAATAACAAAGGCTTCAAAACCCATGAAGCATAGCAGATCAACTAAAAAGAAAAACAGACCATTCCTCAATTAGGGTTATTTTGAACACCCCTTTCATTTTTTTCAGAGAAAAAAATTTGGCAAGGATATAGAAGGTATGAACAGAGTTATTAACTATGAAGACTTACTGACATTTGCAGTAGCAGAACACATGTTCTTTTCTAGTGTATACAGAACTTCTAGGATACACCATGTTCTAGGCCATAAAGCGAACCTCAAGTCAAAGGTCTGATGAACACTCAAGTGTTCTCCAGGCACAACAGATTTAAGATAGCAATCCATAGCTGAAACTTCTGGAAAATCCCCTGAAGTTGTGGAGATTATAAAACACACTTCTAAGTAATGAATGGTCAAAGAAGTCACATGGGAAATTATAAATAGAACTAAATCAAAATTAAAATAAAGCATATCAGAATTGTGGTTCTAAATATCCACATAAGAAAAAAGGAAGGCCTTAAAAATCAATGGACTAAACTTCTACCTAAAACTAGAAAAAGAGGCAGTTTTTCAAGATGGTAGAATAGAGAAGGTCGCTTTCTTGGCTGTTCTGTGTCATGAAACTAAGAAAGCGGATAGGCAGCATCTCAGCAAGGTGGGTGGAAAAAAAAGGGACTTTTCTGGGATTAATACTGGATGCTCAAGGCAAATCAGGGACTGAGGACTTTGGATATAATAAGAAAGAAATCTCCAGCACCACTGCTGCTGCCCAAGCCAGAAGGGTCCCTCCACAAGCAAACTGGAGGAATAAGGAAATTAAAGAAACCCACATTTTTGAGAGGCCTGAGTTGTGATTTAGAAACCAAAGACACTGCTGGGCCACCCTGAAAGGCAGGCTGCACGGTATCCTTGTGTGGGAAAGAAGCCGCACTTCGCCCCGATGTTTGAGGGGGACAGAGGAAGAGACCATTTTCTGGCAGTGGCATAGGGGCTAGCAACTGGGAGAGAAGATTCTTGGCAAAACCTGAGTCTGACCCAAAATACAGGCCTGCCAAACCCATAATGCGTGACACAGAGTGTGCCTAACTACCAGGAGAAAATCAAATGCAGAGAGCGCTTTACTCAGGGGAATACTGGTCATGGAATCTTACCTGGCTCCACTCCCCCATGCCCAATCCAGCTGCTTGCAAGACCAGCTGGGAGTGAGGTGTCTGGATGGGAATTCAAAAGGGCAGGGACGGGAGAAATTGAGCTTGGAGATAGAATCCAAGAGACATGGAAACGTGGGGTTCGCAGGTGATGGAGGGCACTAAGCATTGGCTCCTCAACTGCATGACTGGAGATCCCTGGAGACCTGTCCTTCAGTGTGGACCAGCAATTGCTGGGCACTGGAGGTGCTTTTGATTTAAAATCATCGGACCAATCGTCATTCATGAAGAACCTACAAACTACCCTGCCTCTAAGAGTTCTGCCTACGGTATTTCTGGTATTTATTCTTAACTCCAGCAACCATACCCTGAGGTGTGGTGTCCCCCTCCAGGCCACCCCACCTAACACTGTTGAGAACGGAAGCTGAGAATCACTTGAACTCTAACGGTAAAAATTCTTTAATTTTACATCAAGATTCCTTTTTAATTTTAATTTTTACTTTTATTTTTTCCCTTTCCTATTCTCTGTTTAATTGTGAACTGAATGGTTCATGGATATTTACACACATTCATATTTGTCTTTTCTCATTTCTAGCATTTTTTGAAGCCAGTTATTTTGTCATGGATCAGTATTATGAGGAATAAGATGTTTGGTTAGTATATTTTGACTTTGTTTTGAATTCTTTTATTTTTAAAATTTTTACTATATATATATATATATATATATATATATATTTGTGTGTATGTGNTTTTTTTTTTTTTTTTTTTTCTCTTACTTATTGGTTTCTCTTAATTCTCTCACTTTTCTTCTGCTAACAGCCAAACTCTGTTGTTCTCTTTCACTCTTTTAGCTTTTTACTTCTATTTTCTCTCCTCCTCCATCGTAATCATCACATCCTATATCACTTCGTTCTCTCCCAGTCCACCATTCAAAATTGTAAACTTTGCAAACTTACTGTTATTACTGTGAGAAATAACTCACATCACTGTGGGCATTTTGTGTTTATTGCAACAATTAACATTGTAGACATCACAACAGGAAGTACTTGGTTTATTGCTGTATATTGTTTGCATTGGTGGTTGTTATTATTTGTCTTCCCCTCAACTGCCATGTACTGGAAACCTTGCTGGACATCGTAAGTCCACAGGGTAAAAACCTCAATGCCTCAGACTCACACTGTTAGAAGTGTAGATACACAAACAACATGAAAAAGGAAAGGAACAAATCACCCCAAACAAACCAAGAAACTTCAATAGCAGAATCCACAGACACCACAGTAGAAGAAATGACAAGAGAAGGAGTTTAGAAAATACATATTTAAACTGATCTGATGTAAATGATGATGGAAGGAGTCAAATCAGAGAGAAAATGCAGGAAATGAAAGATCACTTCAATACAGAGATTATGAAAAGAAATCAAGCACAAATCCTCGGAATGAAGGAAGCAATAAACCAAGTTAGAAATTCAATGGAATGCATTACCAACAGACTAGACCACTTGGAAGACAGAATCTCAGGCAATGAACACAAAATATACAATCTTGAAAACAGAGTTGACCACAGAGAGAAGATGTTAAGAAATCATGAACAGAAATTCTAAAAATTATAGGATAACATGAAAAACCAAATTTAAGATTTATTGGGATAGATGAAGGGGTGGAGATACAAACCAAAGGAATGCACAATCTTTTCAATGAAACGGAAAATCAAATGTAAGAGGTTTACAGGACCACAAATGTACAAAATTACAACACATCCACACCAAGGCACATTATTATGAAAATGCCTAACATACAGAATAAGGATAGAATTTTAAAGGCTGCCTGAGAAAAACAACATGTCAGGTTTAGAGGGAAACCAACACACATCTCAGCTGATTTCTCAATCCAGGCCTGCAAAGTTAAAAGGTGTTGGAATGCTATATACCAACTCTTAAAACATGGATGCCAGGCAGACATTGCTGCCCTGCCCTGAGGTCTCTTCTCTGGGAACGACCTTTGTTACTTCAGAAGTGAATTCTGACTCTACCTCTGTGTTGCTGCTGCTGAACCAGAAATCTCCTGTCAATCAACCACCACCAGCACCACTAGCACCATTGCTTCTGCCTCTGATTACACTGCGGGAAGTCTTCTTTCTGGGTGCTACTTCCACAGAAGAAACCGTTGCTCCAGATGCAACTGAAGCAGACACTGCTGCTGACTCCCAGAGAGAGCCTAGTGACGCTGCCCCCACGGCTGCAGACTTCCGCTACTGCTGACCAGCTGCCAACAACCACAGCTACTACTGTTGCTACCATGGCCTAGAGGACTGCTTTGGGGGAGACTCCAGGTTTGGTTGCATGTGGCTGCACCCATTTTGGGACATCAGCCAGGGCCTGGTGTCAGCAGGATTACCACCACAAGAGCCTGTCTGGGGACTTCAGCTGGGACCTGCAGGTCCAGTGTGGGGGTGCCTGCGGGTTGGAGGAACCTGGGGTATTCCTGCTGAGAGTGCTGGTGGCCTTTGTCCTGCTGCTGCTTTTGGGGGTTGTTCCTTTGCATAAGTGTATCCCTGGTGTTCTCTGCAAATAGGAGCAGCATTGAGATCTTGGGACTACAGTGTGACTAAGTCTGAGGTATCTGAAGCCCAGATCAGTGGGATAGAGACTGGGTTTGTGAGGGCTGATCTGGGTTTGGTGATCCCAAGAGATGTCAGAGACAGAGCTGAGAAACTGTTGAACACTGACAGAGAAAGTTTGACTTTCCAGCAAGATTTATTTTTTGATTCACTAATCTCTTTCTCTCTCTCTCTCTCTCTTTTTTTTTTGAGAGAGAGAGAGAGAGAGAGAGAGAGAGAGAGAGAGAGAATTTTTTAATATTTATTTTTTAGTTTTCGGTGGACACAACATCTTTATTTTATTTTTTTGTGGTGCTGAGGATCGAACCTAGCGCCCCGCGCATGCCAGGCAAGCACGTTACCACATCTCCAGCCCCTTGGTTCACTAATCTCTCTACCATATTTGGAACAGGATTTTTTTATGCATCAGTGTGTGGAGGACAATGACATATGAATGGTGTTTTGCATTTTTGTTGTATTTTTATGTCTTTAAGTTTTTTTCTTTGTATTCTTCCTTGATCTTGTCTATTTTCTTGGATTTTCTATCCAACATTTCTCCAACCAACAGCCAATCTCTGTTGGTTCCTTTTCCACTCTTCCTGTGAATTTTTACTTCTAGCTTCTCTCTTCCTCCCTTGCGAATATTGCATACTACACTATCTCTGTTCTGTCATTCACCATTTGAAATTGTAAATCGTTTTAACAAATATTCTGTTTGTACTATAGACAGTTACTCAACTCATCATTTTGGTTTAATGCAAGAAAGCAATAGATGCCTTAGTGGGAGCTATTAGGTTTAAGGCTATATATTGTTTTAAACTGTGTGCTGTTGATATTGGTCTCACCAGTAAAGGCGAAACACTGGAAACTTTCAGGAACACTATAGGTCTACATGATAGAATTTATCCTGTCTTATATCCATACTTTTAGATGGGAAAGCACACTAACAACATGAAAAAATAGGGAATAAAGTGCCCCAAACAAACCAAGATGATTCAACAACGGAAGGCATTGATAGCACAGTAGAAGAAATGTCCAAGAAGGAGTGCAGACTGTATATAGTTAAAACGTTTTGTTAATAAGTAAAGGATAGTATAAGGAGTGAAATCAAAGAAAAAATACAGGAAGAGAAAGATCACTTCAATAAAGAGTTAGAGACCATGAAAAAAACCTAAGCTGGAATCCTCAAAATGAAGGAATCAGTAAACCAAATTATAAATTCAATAGAAAGCATCACCAACAGACTAGACCACTAGGAAGACAGAACCTCAGACAATGAAGAAAAAATACGTAATCTGAAAAGTAGAGTTGAATATGCAGAGAATATGGTAAGAAACCATGAACAGTACAACCAAGAATTATGGGATAACATGAAAAGATGAAATTTAAGAGTTATTAGAACAGATGAAGGAGTAGAGAAACAAACCAAAGGAATGCACATCTTTTCTATGATATAATAGCAGAAAATTTCCCAAATCTAAAGAATGGAATAGAAAATCAAATACAAGAGGCTTACAGGACCCCGAATGTACAAAATTACAGCAGACCCACACCAAGACACATTATAATGAGAATGACTAACACAGAGAATAAAGACAAAATTTTAAAGGCTATGAGGAAAAAAAATCAAATTACATATAGGAGGAAATCAATTCAGATCTCAACTGATTTCTAAACCCAGACCCTCAAAGCTAGGAGGTCCTGGAATAATATATTTCAAGCTCTGAAAGAAAATGGATGCCAACCAAGAATTTTATATCCAGCAAAATTAAGTTTCAGATTTGAAGATGAAATTAAAACATTCCATGATTTCTAGAAAATCATGGAAAGCCTATACTACAGAGCATTCTCAACAAAATATTCCATGAGGATGAAGTGAAAAAAAAGAAGTGAAAACCAGCAAAGGGAGGATTTACACTAAAGGGACATTCAACCAAATGAGAAACTAAGACAAATAAAAAACCAAAATAAATCAAAATGACAGGAATACAAATCATATATGAATAATAACCTCGAATGTTAATGGCCTAAACTCATCAATCAAAAGACATAGACTGGTGGATTGGATTAAAAAGCAAGAACCAACAATATGCTGTCTTTAAGAGACTCACCTCATGGGCAAAGACATCACAGGCTGAAGATGAAAGGATTTATAAATCACTCATATGAATTGCATAAACAAGCAGGGGTTTCCAGTCTCATCTCCGAAAAAGTAGACTTCAAACCAAAGTTAATCAGAAGAGACAAAGAAGGACATTTCACACTTCTTAAAGGAAGTATATATAAGCAGGGCATAACAATTATAAATATTTATGCCCCAAGCAATGGAGCATCTATGTACATAAAACAAACAAACAAACAAACAAAAAACAACCTTCTCAGTTTTAAGAGTCAAATAGACCACAATACAATAATACTGGGTGACTTTACACACCTCTCTCACTACTAGGCAGATCTTCCAAACAAAAACTAGATAAGGAAACTACAGAACTATATAATACAATCAATAATTTAGACTTAACAGACATGTATAGAATATTTCGTCCAGCTCCTTCTCTAACATAGACCATATCTTATGTCATAAAGCAACTCAGGTAAATACAAAAAAACAAGAGATAATATCCTGCATTCTATAGACCACAATGGAATGAAATTGGAAATCAATGATAAAACAAAAAATAGAAGCTACTATAATAAATGGAGACTAAATAATACACAACTGAATGATGAATGGATAGTAGATGAAATCAAGGATGACATAAAAAAATTCTTAGAGGTAAGTGAGAACACTGATACACCATATCAAAATCTCTGGGACACTAGGAAGGCAGTACTAGAGAAAAGTTTATTGCATTGAGTGCATTCATTAAAAGAATAAAAAGGTCAATGGATAAATGACCTAACACTACATCTCAAAGACCTAGAAAAAGAATAACAAGTCAACACTAAAAGCAATAGAAGACAAAAAATTATTAAAGCAGAGTTGAAACCAATGAAATCAAAATAAAAGAAACAGATGAAAAAATTGACAAAAGAAAAAGTTAGTTCTTTGAAAAAAATAAATAAAATAGATAGGCCCTTGGCCATGCTAATGAAGAGAAAAAGAGAGAAGAACCAAAATAAAAGATAAAGAAAGAAATATCACAATGGACATATCTGAAATATAGAAGGATAATTAGAAATTATTTTGAAAATTTATACTCTAATAAAATAGAAAATATTGAAGACATCGACAAATTTATAGAGACATATGACCTACCCAAACTGAATGAGGAGGTCACACATGATTTAAACAGATCAATTTCAAGTAATGAAATAGAAAACACCATCAAAAGCCTACCGACCAAGAAAAGCCCAGGATCAGATGGATTCTCAGCTGATTTCAAAGAAGAATTAACATCAAAACTACTCAAGGTATTCCATGAAATAGCAAAGGAGGGAAGCTTTCCAAACTCATTCTGTGAAGCTAATATCACCCCAATATCAAAACCAGACAAAGAAACATCAAGGAAAGAAAACTTCAGACAAATATCCCTGATGAACATACATTCAAAAATTCTCAATAAAATTCTGGCAAATCACATAAAAATATTTAAAAGATAGTGCACCACAATCAAATGGGGCTCATCCTAGGGATGCAGGGTTGGTTCAACATATGGAAATCAATAAACACAAGTCATCATATTAATAGACATAAAAACAAGAATCATATGATCATGTCAATAGATGCAGAAAAAGCATTTGACAAAATATAGTACATCTTCATGTTCAAAACACCAGAAAAACTAGGGATAGTAGGAACATACTTCAACATTGTAAAAGCTATATGTGCTAAACCTAGGGCCAGCATCATTCTAAATGGAGAAAAACTGAAAGCATTCCCTCTAAAAAACTGGAATAATATAAGGATGTCCTCTTTCACCAATTCAATTCAACATAGTCCTGGAAACTCTAGCCAGAGCAATTAGACAAAAGAAAGAAATTAAAAGGATACAAACAGGTAAAGAAGAGCTCAAACTATCACTATTTGCTGATGACATATATCTAGAAGATCCAAAAAATTCCACCAGAAAACTTCTAGAACTAATAAATGAATTCAGCAAAGGAGCAGGATATAAAATCAAAACCCATAAATCAAATGCATTACTATACATCAGCCATGAATCCACTGAAAGAGAAATTAGGAAAACTACTCCATTCACAATAGCCTCAAAAAACAGAACAAAACAAAACAAAACAAACAAACAAACCTGGGGATCAATCTAACAAAAGAGGTGAAAGACCTCTATAATGAAAACTACAGAACACCAAAGAAAGAAACTGAAGAAAACCTCAGAAGAAGGAAAAATCTCCCTTGCTCCTGGGCAGGCAGTTTTTTAACATTGTCAAAATGGCCATACTACCAAAAGCATTACACAGATTTAATGCAATTCCTATTAGAATCCCAAAGACATTCTTCATAGAAATAGAAAAAAGCAATCATGAAATTTATTTGGAAAAATAAAAAACCCAGAATAGCTAAAGCAATCTTTAACAAGAAAAGTGAAGCAGGAGGCATCACAATACCAGACCTTAAATTATACTACAGAGCTGTAGTAACAAAAACAGCACGGAAGTGGCACCAAAATAGACTTGGAGACCAAAGGTACAAAATAGAGGACACAAAGACAAACCCACATAAATACAGTAATCTCATACTCTAGTAAGGATGCCAAAAACATTCACTGCAGAAAAGATAGCCTATTCAATAAATGGTGCTGGGAAAACTGGAAATCCAAATGTATCAAAATGAAATTAAACCTCTATCTCTCACCCTGCATAAAAATCACCCCAAAGTGGGTAAAGAACTTAGGCACTAGAACAGAGACCCTGCGCCTAATAGAAGGAAAAAAAGGCCCAAATCTTCACCATGTTGGCCTAGGATCTTCCTTATCAAGACTCCTAAAGTGGAAGAAGTAAAATCAAGAATGGATAAATGGGATGAATTTAAATTAAAAAGCTTCTTCTCAGCAAAGGAAACAATAACGTGAGAGAGCCTAAAGATTGGGAGAAAATCTTTACCACACGCATCTTGGATAAAGCATTAATCTCTAGATATATACAGAACTCATAATATACTTAACACCAAAAAAACCAAAATAACCCAATCAATAAATGGGTTTCAGACACTTCACAGAAGAAGAAATACAATTGATCAACAAATATTTGAAAAAGTGTTCAACATCTGTAGCAATTAGAGAAATGCAAATCAAAACTACTCTAAGATTTCATCTCACTCTTGACAGAATGGCAATGATCAAGAATATAAGTAACAATAAATGTTGGCGAGGATGTGGGGGGGAAGGTATACTCAAATATTGCTAATGGGACTGAAAATTGGTGCAACCACTACGGAAAGCAGTATGGAGATTCCTCAGAAAACATGGAATGGAACCACCATTTGACCCAGCTACCCCACTCCTTGGTTTATACTCAAAGGACTTAAAATCAACATAGTACAGTGATGTAACCACATCAATTTATAGCAATTCAATTCATAATAGCTAAGTTGTGGAACCAACCTAGGTACCTTTCAATAGATGAATAGATAAAGAAAAACATGGTAAATATACACAATGGAATATTATTCAGCCATAAAGAAGAATAAAATTATGGTATTTGTTGGTAAATGGATGGAACTGGAGACTAGCATGCTAAGTGAAATAAGCCAAACCCCCCAAATCCAAAGGCCCAGTGTTCTCTCTGATAATGCAGATGCTAACACATAATAATGGTGAGGGGAGAATAGAAGTTCACCGGATTAGACAAAAGAGAATGAAGTGAAGGGAAGGGGGATAGGAATTGGAAAGACAATAGAATGAACAAAACATAACTTTCCCATTATCATATATGAAAACATGATCAGTGTAACTCCACATCATGGTCAACCACAAGAATGGGATCCTAATTATAATAAGATATAGTTATAATATAATAAATATAATATAATAATAAGTTCATACATGTATGTTAAATTACATACTACTGTCATGTATATTTAAAAAGAAACAATAAAAACAACAACAACAAACTAGGAAAAGACCAAATTAAGCCAAAGTAAGCAAAAGGAAGGAAAAAAAAAGTAAAAACAAAAATCAATTAAGTAGAAAAACAGAAATAAGAAGGTAGCAAAAACTGATTTTTTTTTTGAGAACAATAAAATTGATAAAGTTATACTAAACAGACTGGGAAAATGAGAGCAAACTCAAATTATTAATAGAGACTGGAAGAAGGTTGGTGCACATGCCTAGAACTCCAGGCTGATGCAGGAGAATGGCATGTTCGAGACCAGCCTGGGTGACTCAGGGATACCATGTCCAAATGAAAAATAAGAAAGGCTGGGGTCAATCTCTGGGGCACAGTACCTCTCTCGACAGGAAAAGAATGGAAGTGGGGCTTGTTGCTACAGACCTTAAAGATATTAGAAGGACAACAGGGGGATATTCTGAACAATTTTAATGCCAACAAATTAACTCCTTGAGAGACACAAACTAGCCAAGCTTTCAGAAGAGGAAATAGATGCCTGAATAGGCCTATATTTAATAATAAAAGTGAATTCTATAGTTAACAATTTTCTGCTCAGATGGCTTTTTGAATTCTACCAAATATTCAAGAAAGAAATAACACCAATTCTACACAAATTCTTCCAACAAAGCAAAAAACACTTCCCAACTCATTTTATGAGGCCTTCATACCAAAATTAGAGAAAGACATCATAGGAAATTAAAGACCAATATTCTTCATAAACATGGAGGCATAAAATCCTTAACAAAATTTTAGTAAATCCAACAATGTATGAAGAAGATAATGCATAATGACCAAGAGAAATTTATCCTAGAAACATAACATTGTTTACTGTTTTAGTATCAATTTTTGTAAAGTCACCATATTAACAGCTAAAAAAAAAAAAAAAAGTCCAAATATATTTTAAAAACTACCTGATAAAGTAAAAAACAGTGTGCTTTTTGGTGCTGGGGATTGAACCCAGGAGTACTTAACCCCAGCAGATTTTGTACTTATTTAGAGACAGGGTCTTGCTAAGTTGCTTAGAGCCTCACTAATTTGCTGAGACTGGTTTTGAACTCACAATCTTCCTGCCTCAGCCTCCTGAGCCCACAGGCATGTGCCACTGCACCCAGCACAACACAATTTTCAATTAAAAAAATTTTTTTTCATTAATTCAGGGATGGAAAGAAACATCCTCAACCTGATAGCGGACATCTATAAAACACCTAGATCAACCATTAATTTAATGGCAAAAGACTGAATGATTTTCCCCTAAAATCAGAACTAAGAGAAGAATATTGGTTCACACTAATTCTTAACATGGTATTGGAGGTCTACTTGTTAATGAGGCAAGTGGAAGAAATAAAAGGCATATAGTTTGGTAGTGGAGAAGTACAACTGACAGGATTATGTGCTTAAAAAATCCCAAGGAATCTACAAAAAAAAAAAAAATAAACAAACAAAAAGCTCTCCAAGTTAGCTGAATTTATAAAGTCACAGGATACAAGGTTGTTATGTAAAAACCAATTTTGTGTCTATGTATTATTAGCAAAGAAAATTGAAACAAACAAAAAAACCCCACTATGGTAACATCAAAAGTCATGAAATATTTTGGGGTAAGTTTAACAAAATAAATACAAGACTTGTGTAGTAACAACTAAAAAACTTTGATAAAAAGTTAAAAGAACAGAGAAATACATCTTATATCATGTTTATAGATCAAAAGATGCAATACTGTTAACATGTCAATTCTCCCCAAATGAGTCAACAGAGTCATTGTGTTCCTAATCAAAATCAGGAGACTCTCTTGAGGAAGTGGGCATCATGAGTCTACAATCTGGACCAAAATGCCAGGGACTTAGAGGAACCAAAACGAATTTGAGAAATAAGGACACAATTAGACTTTAAGACCACATTATGTTTTAAAAACTAAAACTATAGCAACAAACACAGTATTGCACTGGCATAAACTAGACCAATGGAATAAAACCAAAAGTCCAGAAATAAGCCCACACATAAGCATCAATTTATTTTTGAGAATGGTGCCATGGTAATTTAATGCAATAAATGCAAAATTCCAAATTAACAAATATTGCTAGGATTAACTAAACTGGCATACAGGAAATACTAAGAAGGATCCTTGGCATTTATCTCACTTGGTAAATAAAAATTGTTAGAAATAAGATCATTGACCAAATTTAAAAAGTATGAAGATGTAAAAATTCCAGAACACTGGAGAAAATCTTTGTGATCTTGAATGCATAAGACATATAATACATGAAACATAAAAAGAACTGATAAGTTGAATTTGATCAAATTGAAACTCCTGTATTCTTCAAAAGATATTGCTAAGAAAAGGAAAAGCTATAGATTGAGAGGTACAAAACAAACAACCCGATGAGAAATAGACAAAGGTATGAACAGATACAAGCAGATGAAAAGGTGAGCAATGTCATCTGCCATGGGAAAATACAAATTAAAGCTTGTGATATATCACTATACATCCAATAGAATCATTAAAATTAAAAAGACACAACTGAACTTTCACATATTGCCTGACAGAACATAAAATGGTACAACTATTCTGGAAAATAGCTTGACAGTTTCTTAGAAAACTGTCATATTTAGCATGTGACCCAGAAATTGCACTCCTAGATATATAAACAAAATATATTTCCTTACAAAGATAGCCCATAAATATTTGGAGCAGCTTTATTTGTAACAGCATTGTATACAACTGAAAACCCCTAATAAATTGTGCTACATAGCAAACAATGAAATACTACTCAGTAATAAAAAGGAACGAACCATTGATGCATGAATACAGGTAAATACAACCTCAAGTAACAAGGCTTCTCAGTGGTTGCCTGGAGCTGGGGGAAAAGGTGGAACTCAACAGAAGGAAGCAAGAGGGAATCTATTGGAATAATGATCCTGACTGCAGTAGTCATCTCACAGATGTAAGAATGTACAAAAATTCAAAGTGTTCACTTAAAATGGGTTCATTTTTAATGTAGTTAAACTATATTTCAGTACAATTGAAAACATAGACCAAAGAAATATAATAAAAGATCCATAAACAGAGCCTTATAAATATGTATGCTCAATTCAGGACAATGGTGGTTCAGCAAACAGCAGCAGGGTATGCTGCATGATCTTTAAAAAAAGAAAAGGGAATAGGATACAACCGGAAACATTTTCATCATTTTGGTAAAGCAAAGTTTCTTAAACAAGACCTAAAAAGCACTCACCAAAAACAGAAAGACTGATTAAATGGACATTAAAAATAAGAACATCTGTTCATTCAAAGACCCTTTCAAAGAGTGAAAAAGTCAGTGTGAGAAACATCTGCAAAACACAGAATAAATGACTAGTATACAGAAGACAAACACGATGTTTGCAAACCACTAAGAAAACGACTAACAATCCAAGAGAAAAATGGACATGATTTGTGAACAAGCACTTCAAAAAGGTTAATATCCAAATGGCTGATAAACAGGAAGAAGTGTTCAGGAGCTTTAATCATTAGAGAAATAGAAACTAAAACCAGAATGAGATACTATCACATACCTCCAAAAGAAGTAAAAGGAAAGACACAGCAAATGCTGCAAAGGGTGTGAAGCACCTGGAACTCCTGTCCATTGCTGGTGAGAAGGGTAAACTGGTTTAATCCTTTGGAAGATACATTTCCCTGTGACCCAACAATATTCACTGCCAGATGTATATAGCCTCCAACAAAATTATAAATACAGGCACAAGATACGTACAATATTCTGCACACAGGAGGATGTGTGTACAAATAGCACAACTGTATGTAATAGCCCTATATGAGAAACAAAATGTACAAGAATAGAATCAATAAAATGTGGGACATTCATCCAAATGTGGGATATTATGATATGATGATAAAAATGAATTAACTATTAGCACATGAAATAACAGATGAATCTCACAATGCTTGAAAGAACATACACTGTCTAATTCCATTTATAGAATTCAAAATTATAGCTTTAGAAGTTTATTTAAAAATACCAATCGCTAGCCAGGCACAGTGGCATGTGTCTATAATCCCAGCTACACCAGAGGATGAGGCAGAAAGATGGCAAGTGCAAGACCAGCCTCAACTTTAAGATAATGGTTTAAAAATAACCAAGAAAAAGAAAAGGACTAGAGTAGTAGCTCAGTGGTAGAGGGCTCCTGGGTTCAATTTTCAGTACTAAAAAAGCAAAAAACTGCTAAGAAGTACTGAATGTTTACTGTATGTTAAGTATCATTCCAAGTAAGTTTTGTATTTTAACTCAATATTCACAAAAACCTTTTAAGAAAGATGTCACAGAGTATTCCTAAATGAGCAAATTAAATAACAAAGTGGTTAAATAACTTGCTCAAGTCCACAGAGCAACTTGAGTGTTAAAGCTGGGAGGTGAAGACACTTTGGTTTGAGGGCCTGTCTCTTTTTTTTGGTGGTGGTGTTGGGGATTAGAACCCAAGGCCTTGTGCATGCAAGGTAAGTACTCTACTACCTGAACTACATCCCCAGCCCAGGGCCTTACTGTTAACACTAAGCTATCAGTGTAGTTCAATGACAGAACTTTAATGCAAAGATAGAGAAGGGCAAATGTTCAGGTGCTGGGAAGAGGAGAAAGGTCAAATTCTCACATTCCAAAGGAAAAAAATCAGTAGATATTGCCTAAAACTGATTGGGGGTGGAGGGAGGGGAGAAGAAGAGATCTACCAGTCACATATTACAAAAAAAAATCTGGAGGAAAGACCAGAAAAAATAGTTGATTTTCATGGCAACAGTGGTTGTCTCTAGGAAATGGGTCAGAATCGAATGGGGACAGTCATATTTCCTTAAAAGCCCTGTGTCACCATCTCATATGTTTTAAAAACCACATACACATTGCTTTGATAAAAATAAAGTAAAAAAGACTGAAATATTTGAAAAATAACAAGTTACCACTTATTGAGCCCCAATGTTACTGGTTTTTGCAAAAACCTTTAGTGCACTCTCTCATGGAATCTCCTAACAATAGTGAGGTCCTAGCATTACCCTTCTTTTGCTGATTAAGAGTCAACTATCCAGGGCTCATTGATTAGTAAGTGGCAGAGCTACAGTCCAGGGAGACCACAGGCGTGAGACCCACACTAATAAGAGGAGATGAGGCCTTTAATAATTGGGATATTTAGGTGGTGGCCTGGACAGGAGCTAGTGACAGTGAGTTAGGAGGGGACATGAGGATGCCCGTGCATGTGTGTAATGAGAGGGTCGAAAGGGATGGAGTCCTAGCATTAACAATCACAGATATTTATTGCACACTTCCTGTGTCCATTGTGTCAAGAGACTGAATGAATGTTTGCTAACCACCCCACGGTGTAGGCAGGACTAGGACCTCCCTACACCCAACAGGGTGGCTCAAGTGAAGGGCCTAATTCAAGTTCAGCACAGCACAGTTCTTCAGGGCCCAGGCTCTTCCCCACTATACAAAACACTTGGGCCATTAAGGAAGAACCCAAATTTAGGAGAAGTGAAAGATTTAGGAGTAGAAGTGGGACAGATACTGAGTTTTGTGTGAGAATAGGTCCAAATCATGGGTTGGCGATATGGGCCAAGGAAAAGGTTAGAGAAATTGACTTTGGGTCATATTACCCAGAGGAAGGCCAGCTGTGAAAGGGGAGAGGAGGATTTCGGGAAGATACGGGAGCCAGGACACAGCTCCTCATCAGCAGGAGAGGCCAGGAGACAACAGTGAGTAGTATGTCCACAGGCAGAAGAAGGGAACTAGGGAAGACAGAGGAGTTTCACTCCAAGAAATTGGGGATGTGTTTGCAATGCTGGATCTGCCCCATCTCTGGGGCCCAGGGTGGCCTAGAGGCCTGGTCCTTGCTGTCTTACCAGCCCCTCTGGCCACCTTTCCAGTTTTTGCTCGGTCCTGCCATTCTAGCCTTCCAACCCTTCCTCTCAACCTGCTCAGCCCTCCCAATGTGTGGTTCCAGCTTTCTTCTACTTACTGTCCCTCACATCAACTGGTACACTTCTTTTCTTTAAATACTCGATTTAAAAAAAAAAAATCTTTTTAAGGGAGGGACAGGAGGGCGAAAGACCTACTGGTTTGGTAATTAATGGTGATCAATACCCACAGAAGGCTGTTTTAATGGCGTGGTGGGTTAGAATTGATGAGATGACAGTGGCTATGGAGAGAACAGCAGCTGAGGAGTTACATGCTTTGAGCAGCAGGGCTGGGCAACTGTGTCCTTGTAGTGGAGGCGGGTGGATGGGGAGCTTGTTTGCAGGCTGTGACAAGAATGTAGGGGAAGCAGAAGAAAGTGATGAAGAGGTGGGCTACCAGAGCTCCAGGGTGTGTTGGGGTTGGTCATGAGGGAAGAAGCTACCTTTTGAGGCTAAGAAAAAAGAAACAAGGAAAGGGAGCAAGAAGGAAATGAGGAGAAAGAGAAAGCCTTGGCTTCTTCTTTCCTGGTGGAGAAGAGATGAGATGGCTTGGGGCCACAAATATGTGGCACAGAGGAGCCGCTGATGACAGGGAGAGGGGAAGTCAGCACTAGCCACACTGAGGCCCATGAAACTGTACCTTCATTTCTTCTCTCCTCATTCAGGACTAACCAAGATGGTTCTGTGTTTTGGGCTCTGACTCAGTGTGAAGTATGTCACTCTCTGAATCATCAGCAATACTTGATATCACTTCCTATCACTTCACTTTCTTGTGCAGGTAGTGACAGGCAGGCCCCGAGGAGGGTGAGGTCATGCTTTAAACATGTGCACATACCCAGTTCTTGCTTGAAGGATACTGAAAGGCATTTTAACTGCAGAAAGAGTGGTGGATTTCATTCTCATGACCTCAAATGTTTAACAAAGTTTAACAAAGCAGACATGAACTGACAATAGGAGTTTTTAGTTTCTCAGGTGATAATCAGATGGCAATTCCCTTCATGGACTGGTAACATATTTTTCTTTGAAGCAGAAAATGATCTGTATAGAGCACAAAACCGTATTTTATCTTAAAGATGAGCTCCACAGAACTTTTCTTTAATGGAGGAAACCATTTGATTGGTGGGCGTTTGACAATAAAAATAGAGCACAGCAGCTGTTTAGTTTTACAAGCCAAATGTAATATTAAAACCTATAAAACAGCCAGTCCGAGTGGTGCATGCCTGTAATCTCAGCTATTAGGGAGGCTGAAGCAGGAGGATGGCAGCTTTGAGGCCAGTCTGGGCAATTCAGCAAAACCCTATCTCAAAATAAAATATAAAAAGAACCAGGGGTATAGCTCAGTAGTAGAGCACCCCTGAGTTCAAGCCCCAGTACCAAAAAAACAAAAACAAAGCTACTACAAAATACTTCTCACATTAAATATTAGTACTGTGACACTTAATACTCTATCTCCAAAACACCAGAGGCCTCACATCTCAACATTAATTTATTAATGCATCATTACTAACAGCACAGGAATGTATGAGAAGGGTTTGGATCCCATCCTGCTGCTGTTAAAGGACTAAAACCATCTGAGTATTTTCTAATTGATAGGGCTAAAAGAATGGTACCAGGACCTGTTTTCATTTGCCTTCTTTCAAGATGCAATTCTTGATATTTATGGACTTCTGTGTGTGTGTGTGTGTGTGTGTGTGTGTATACATATAAATAAATGGCTTCTATGTCTATTCTAACAATAAGCAAGATTCAAATTTCTATTTTTTTACTTTGAAGTTTTCACTCCCAAGACTTAAGAAAATATATTCCTAAAATACACCAGACCTCATGGTATTCTTTCAAGTCCTGGAGATGTTGAGGATCAGCAACTCGGAATTCCCTGAGGCAGCAGGGGCTACACCTGTAACACATTTTTTGTATGGAAGAATTTCCTAAGTGCCTTTAGATGTATATTAATTAAGCTTAATCTCTTACCCTATTGTTGGGTTGATGTTCGGATCAAAACTGTCTTCCACAAACCGCCACACGATACTGGATTTGCCTACACCTGTATCCTGAAAGAGAATGAGACGTGCAACTAAGAAAAAGTGAACCTGCTTGCAAGTGCAAAAATCAACTTTATGGTATAAGTTCAGGATTTCAGAAAAATAATATTAGATGTGTATCAAATTTTGTAAGTTGAGGGGCACAAAAGAGGTTTTCATAAAAACTTAAATAGGAGAGTTCAAATATGTCATAGGGGAAGTGTTTTGCAGTTTTTAAGACATCAGGACCTTTGAACCACTTGAAGTTTCTGCTTTATGTGAAAAGTGACACACTTGCTTTTTCCAACATGTATTTGTAAACTCTGAGCTCCTGAATTAGTTGAGTATCCCTGATGAATCCTGTCCCCACCCTATTCCAAGGGCAACAAAGCCTAGTTGTGGGAACTTTTTTTCATCTTCAAAGCAGAAACTCAGGAAGGAGAGCATCAACCTCAGAAGACTCTGAAAGGGCCAAAGTACCCTGACAAGACAGGAAACCCAAGCTGCACGCTCGCCTTTGGGGTTTCCTGGTTTGAACACCCCCTCTCCGTGGGAAGAGTTACTTCGCGAAGTAACTCTGCAAGAAGTGTCAGGGTGTCCCACGAGTTCAACAGACGGGAAGGAGGCCAGTGCTGCTAGTCGACCTCCAGACCTGCGGGCTTCCCTGGGGCGGGGGGGCCTGGCCGCTCCCACCCTGCACCAGCCACCCCCGGCGGGCAGCCTGCGCCCCGGGGAGGGGGTCCCCGTGGGTCCTC
>NW_026000026.1:13402462-13410989 GCF_001458135.2 Marmota marmota marmota | reverse complement strand
CTCCGCGGGCCACCTGTGGCGCCCGCCCGCCAGGAGGAAGGGCTCCCTCCCGGCCTCGCCCGCCTCCCCGCGCTCCGGGCGCGCCAGCACCGGGTCCCGCCCCCGGCCCTGGGAGTCCCGGGCCCCCTCATTTCTTGGGTGGGACCCTCCACTGTCCCATCCTGCCAAGAACTCTCCTTTTCTTTGGAGAACTTTGAGGCTGCTGGGGGGAGGGATTCGTGGTATGTGAAGCCTTAACTTTCTGTCGGTTCTCTTGATTCGCGCCGGTTGTGGTTCTGCACGGCCCAGGTGGACCAGAAAGAGCTGCCGCTCCGCGGGTCTAAGCCGGGCCACACGGGTATGCTACAGGTGGCCTCCACACCAGGGGTGCTGGGGGTGAGGAAGGCACGTGTAAATCGCCAAAATAGCTCCCTGTGGTCTGGGCCTTCGGGGTCCTGGTCAGGGAGGAAACTACCCCTCTACCCTTACCATCTGCAGATTTCCTACCAAGAGCTGGTCTTGACTGAAAGGCTTCCACAGACCAGGCAGTGTTAAATCTTACACCCTTTCCCTCTATAGAGAGGGCAACTTTAGGGCTGGGGTTGTGGCTCAGTGGTAGAGAGCTTGCCTAGCATGCAAGAGGCACTGGGTTCCATCCTCAGCACCACATAAAAATAAGATAAAGATACTGTGTCCACCTGAAACTAAAAAATAAATATTAAAAAATTTAAAAAAGAGAGCAACTTCATTGAAGCAGCAGCACACTTGAAGGGGCGATAGAAGTAAGTGGGGAGCTCACTCTCTGGAGTTATATGGACCAGGATGAAAACCTTACTCGCTATTTACTAGCAGTGTGATCCTGGGCCAGTTAGTGTACCACTGCAAGTGCTCGTGACCATATTTGAAATTGGGCATCATAGCAGCCCACCTCAGAAGACTTGTGAGAATTGAATGTATAAAGGGTTTACTATGAAGCCTGTATGTAATAAACACTCAGTAAATATTGGCTGCCATTATGGTTATTAATATGAGCATTACTAACATTTAACTTTCTTGAGCCAGGTACAGTTTAAACCTGGGTTCTAAGAGCTGAGTAGTTTTACCTGTGGGCATCCTCAAGTCAAAGGAATGTATCATTTCCCTGGTACATGATGGTGAGTTGCCATCAAGGTGCCTTTCATTCATAGATTTGATGTTTGGCCTAGCAGGAAAAACTTTTCTACCAGTTTCAGTTGTCTAGCCAACCCAAATCTCAGCAGCTTAACCCCACAGCATTTTATTATTTCTTTCATTCTCTGGTTTGACTGGGTGGTACTCCTGCAAGGACCTGAGTTCTCCAGGTGATGTTTCTGCTTGGCTTGGTTGGCCTTCTCATGGTGTGGTGGCCACAGGGAGTTGAACTTTCTTGCTGGTGGCTAGTTTCCTTCAGTCTTTTTTATGTATTTATATGTGTAAAAGGGAAGTAAAAGAGTACAAAGGAAAAATTATGATTTCTCTTTGGCCTTATTTGAACATAAGTATTGGGTGTTTGAGACTTATAGTAAAAAAAGGCTCATATACTCTTTAGCAGATGGCTGAAGACTTGCCCCAGTAAGGAAGTAAACCATCATATGGCTCTGAACATAATCATTCCTCAGATAGGACAACTTTGGGAGTCTCTTCTGGCTTCTTGTTTGGATAGGGGTGGGAGCTATAAGGTGCTGTGCCTTATGACTTCGGAGTATAGTGAATCTAATAGCCGGTAGTAGGAGGTCTTCCCCTACCCCTCAACTTATTTTTTATTTTCATTTATTTGTATTTTTGGTTTAGTATTTTTGATCTTTTAAATTTTTTTATTTGTTCCTTTTAGATATACATGACAGTAGAGTGTATTTTGACATTATACATACCTGGAATATAACTTATTTCTAATTAGGATCCCATTCTTGTGATTGTACATGATGTGGCATTTCACTGGTGGTGTAGTCCCTCAATTCGTGCTGCCTTGTGTCTTATACTTGATGGTTGGAGTATTTGGGTGGCATTATCACACGGATTGACACCAAGAACTCTGAAGCCCTACTACCCTTTCCTGGCTTTCCCATAACCTGTAGCTGGGTTGGCTTGGGTGGATCATTCGCCCAGTCTGTTTATTTCTCCTCCTCTTCCTCCTCCTCCTCCTCCTCCTCCTCCTCCTCCTCCAGGAATCAGGGATTGAAATCAGGGGTGCTTAACCACTGAGCCACATTCCCAGCCCTTTTTCATATTTTATTTTGAGATAGACTCGTGAGTTGCTTAGGGCCTCACTAAGTTGCCGAAGCTGGCTTTGAGCTTGTGGTCGTCATGCCTTAGCCTCCCAAGCCATTGGGATTATAGGCATGTGCCACAGCACCTGGTCTTTTTAATTTCTTTAGAAAATGGCATGATAGGTGCTGTATCCTAGTGTTGGCTTGAGGATTAGATGAGATAGTACACATAAAACATTGTGACCCAATGCCTGGCGTAGTGGGTATTCTGTTCAGTAGTGGGTATTCTGTTCAGCTGCTACTATGTGAGGTATTTTGGATTACCTGAATTTTAAATGAAAAAAAAAAAAACCTGAGAATTAGGCTAAATAACTTATCTAGTATGGCACAATTTGTAAATGGTAGAACTAACAATCAAATTCTGTTCCTTCTGACTCTTGTTCTTTTTATTCCATTGTGCAGATCAGTTTCACAAATATTCTTTTAGAAAAATTTTTTTTTTTTTGGAATAGGATCTTTTTCTGTTGCCCAGTCTCATCTTGAACTCGTGGACTACAGTGATCCTCCTACCTGAGCCTCCAAGTAGCTGGAAATGTCAGCACACACCACCACAACTCGCTATAAAGACTTAACCCAGTGATTGGGGGATAGGTGTCAGTTTGGGTGGTACTGTGTCTGTTGTCACCTTGGGCACTTTTGTTTAAATGATGCAATGCTTCTTGGTTTAGACTGTAAGTCCCTTCCAGCAGGGATATAGGTCATCCTTTTTTATAACTCAATGTGCTGCATGATCTAGGTGCTCAATTAATGTTGTTATGTGAACAATAATGGGTCCCTAGGTGTGGTTGATTTACTTTGTGATTCTTGATTAAGTTTGGTTAATTCATAAAAGAGACCATAATGAATGGGTGCCTTGTTTTTTTAAATCATTCAGAGTCTTTGGGCCATCACAGCAATGAAAAGATTTAATTTTAGGGAATTGGCTTGCTGAAGCAATCTAAATTCCTTCTCTGGAGAGTAGAAAGTGTGGGGGGATGGCCTAGCATATTGGTTTTCAGGTAGCACTGCCTGTGGAAGGTGGAGCTCAAGAGTCAGCCTAAGGGGCTGAGGGTCTGTGAATGTTAGGGTTGCTTATAACATGTGAAGGCTGAAAAAGTATTATTGTTGGTAAGGTTTGCTTGTCCAACTTAGAATTTAATGGAAGAACAAAAGTGGGTGGGGGAAAAAAAAACCATGAAAGGAATCTATTGCAAATCTAGAGACCTGAGAGACTTGTCAACAAAATATAATATGTAGTTGCTATGGTTTGGATCTAGAATGTCCCCAAAGGCTCATATATCAAAGGCTTGGTCTCCAATTCAGCAATGTTCGCAAGTGGGGCTTTTAAGAAAATGATTGGATCATGAGACCTCTAACCTCGTCTGTGGGTTAATCTGTTGGTGGATTTGTAATTTGAATGGACTACTTGGAGTTTGTAGAGACTGTAGGAGTTGTAATAAGGGGGGGGGGGGCTTTAGGGACTTTATCTTGTCCCCAGCCCTTCCCTCCCTCCCTTCCTCTCTCTCTCTCTCTCTCCCTCTCTCTCTGCTGCTGTAAGGTGAGCAGTTTTCCTCTGCCATGTCCTTCTGTCATGATGTTTTGACTTTGGAACCAGCCATTCAGAACTGAGACCTCTGAAAGTGTGCGTCAAATATATCTTTCCTTTTCTCAGGCACTTTGTGCTAGTGGAGGAAAGCTGACTGACGCAGCAGTCGTGTTTGGACCCTTGGTTGCACTCTCCAGGGAAGGAAGTCATAGAGATAGCTGGAGAACACTGAGCTTGAGACTGGGTATTGGTAACAAGAATTCTTGTTAATTTTGTTGGGTGTGATAATGGGTGCTATTTTTTTATTTGTTGGATGTGATAAAGGTGTTATCCAAAACAAACAAGCCTTCATGAGTGAAATGATTTGATGTGTGACTTTTGCTTTTAAATGCTGCAACAAATATTAAATAAAAGGTTGGGAGAAGGGGTCATGGAAAAAAATGGCTGAATGTAAAAGCTATTGCTGGGGACTAGCCTCTCTATTTTTACATGTTTAAAAATTTTCTAAGAGATGTTTTAAAAATGAGGAGCATCACATGATCAAGCACCAGCAAGGGAATTGGAAGTGGACTTTAATTCTGAAGTCATTATAGAGTTATAGGTGCATCAGCTTCAAAAGAACTGCTCATAAAAACATTAGTATTTGGGGGAATGAGTGTTTCTTTTCAAATGCTTAGTTTTCAAAAGGTATCTGTGAAAGAGCTTGGAAGAGGGCATACTATGTATAACAAAAGCCAGGTGCCAACTGATATCTGGAGCCCTGGTGAAAACAGGCTTGGCCAGGCCAGTGGGATATTGACATATTCAGAGTCCTAGTGCTAGAAAGTACAAAGCATGTCCACCTTGAATGAAAGATGTCTCCAGAGCCAGGGCATTCCGGTCCACCTGCTTTGTTCCATGATTGCGAAAAGGCCCTTGTAAAGGACTATAACTAAGCTGCTGGCCTCCAGGCCAGAGGTATTTCATTAATTTGAGCCCAAAACTATTGGACTTTTTATCTGACTAGTATAAACTTGGATCAAAGATTGTCAGTTATAACGTTTTTATAAAAGTTTGCCTGTCAAGTGAAATAATTTGAATAGGATTGGCAACTAATTTAGTACTCTAATACTTGAGAACTAGGAAAAAAACTCAGATATCAGATTATTTTTTAAATCAGAGATGGGCAAATTCTTTTCCATGAAGGGTCAGATTACAGACACAGTTTGGCTTTTCAGGTCTGAAGATCTCTGGCACAGCCTCAGCTCTGTGGTTATAGCCTGAAAGCAGCTGTAAAGCTCACATAAATGACTGCATAGCTGTGTCCTCCAAGACTTTATCTACAAACATAGGCAGTAGGCAGATTGGCCTCCTGGGTGGTGGCTTGCGGACCCCTGCTCTAAGTCACGCTTGGCTTTATTCCCTTAGTGCTGCCATGACTGTTGAGCTGAGCCAACCTGACCAGGGCCTCTCCCAGGGTCAGGGAGAAAGCTGAGCGTTGAACCAGGACCACCCTGTTCTGTTGAAAGCCCCTTGGCAAGTTGCCCACCTGAGGTCTCATCTGTCCTGTGCTAGTTGAGGATGAACATGTCTTCTTGGTGGGATGAGCATAGCAGGGGACCAGAGTCACAATGGGGGAAGCAGGTCCAGCCTTGTTCCCCTTGTTCACTTTGATTGCCCTTTATTTTACTTTTCTCCCACTTCTCCTTTGCCACTTCATTCCCTTCCTCCTTCTTCCTCCTTCCTCTTCTTCCTTCTCTTTCTTCCTTCTGTGTATCTTTTTTTGTGTGTGTGTGTTTGGTACCAGGGATTGAACTCAGAGGTGCTTAACCTCTGAGACACATCCCCAGCCACTTTTATTTTTTGAGACAGGGTCTCACTAAGTTTCTTAGAACTTTGCTGAGACTAATCTTGAACTTGCAGTCCTCCTGCCTCCTGCCTCCTGAGTCGCTGGGATATTAGGCATGTGCAACCATGTCTGGCTCTGTCTGTATCTTTTAATTGATTTTTTTCCAATTTACATTCAAGGTTATTATTGCTAAGTACAAGTCTTAGCCTTGTTATTTTGTTAAATTTCTTTGTTTATTTTGAATATTTCTTGATTTTTTTATTCCTCTGTTATTTTTCATCTTTGTAGTTTGAATCTTTACTGTATTAATAAGATTTTCTTTCCCTTTTCTCTTGTGTATCTGTTCTTCTTCTGAGCTTTATACTTTTAATGTTTTCATTTTAGTAACTCTCTTTCACTTTTTGATGCAGGAGTCCAGTTAGTATCCAATAATTGGGTCAGGTGGGCTTGAATCTTCAATTTTTGCTTGTGTTGGAAAGTCTGTTTCTTCCTTACTTCTGAAGGATAGCTTTGGTTGAAACACAACTCCTTACTTGGTATTTTGATTCTTTTCTGTGGAAGTGGAGCCCAACACTGGGCTCCTCTACTCGGCCATCTTCATAGAAACTTTTTATTGACTTTTTGGATAGAAAGGGGAATTTATTTGCCAGGAAAGATGATCACATCATATTTCTTCTCAAAACAGTGCATGTCTTCCTCTTTGCTGATTGGTTTCAGGGGTGCAGTCCATGGTTGGCTGACTCCATTGCTCTGGGTTTAAGGTGAGGCAGAGCATCGTGGTGGGAGGGTGTGGTGGACCAAAGCTGCTCAGGGCAGGCTAGAATCAGAGAAGGTCCTGGATTTTTCATTTCCTGTGAAGCCAACAGATGAACATTAGCAATTCCTTGAAATTATCTCTGTTTGGAAAATAGTTGTAAATGGCTATCTTCATCACAAATAAGAATAAAATCACATCATAAAATTTTTAAACATTTTTTATTAGACAGAAATTTTGTAACAAACCTAGGTAATGGAAGACGAAATGTTTTTCATCTTCAAAAAGCCCATTAGTCTTAACCCTGATGGGAAGAAGAAAAGAGGTGAGGGTACATGGTTGGCTACCACGTTTGATAGTCAATCACCCATGAAACCAGTGTCCCTCCAACTTTTCCAAGGTCCAGCTAGGCACAGAGGCATGAAGAAGCCTTGGGACCACCTCCTGAGATGCTCCCTGCCTAGAGGGGTGGCAGACAGTAAAGGTGGTACAGACGGAGATAGGAGAGTGAGGCAAGAGCTAGGGCACCAGGAAGAGAGGGGGACTGTGCACTGAGAGGAGGTGGGGGTGTGACATTGGAGTGGGGTGACGCTGAGGAAGGCAGCTCTCTGGGCAAAATATGCACAGAGGTGGAGTTTTGAGACAGCCTGCCCTGTTAGATGAGGCTTGATGAGCAGGTGGGAGACTTGGAAATAAGGGGTGTGTGGGAGATAAGGAATAGGAGGAGACTGGGTGATAGGACTGATGAATGTCAAGGGAAGAATCTGCTCCATCAGCTAGATGTTTTGCTGGAACTTAAGTCTTAGTAAGGCAACCCTGGCTGTGCTACAAAAGCTATTGTTTTTTTAGGACTAATGATATGGCAATCCGTGTTCTGAGTGCTTCTAACATTTTAATTTGAGTACAAAACCCCTATAAGACAGGTATTTTTAACCTCATTTTATTGCTCAGCAGGCTCAAAAGGGGCTCAGAAAGGCTAAGTAACTTGCCCCAAGTAACCCAGGTAGTGAGTGGCAGGGGTGGAATTTAAGCCAGAGACTGACTGTAGAATTCATCTTAGCAGCTCTTCTTTGGACGACTCATCATTCACTCATATATTTATGCATGCATTCATTCATTCACAGAACTAATGTTCATTGAGGGCCTGTTAAGTCTCAGAACTACATAGGCATTGTGGACACAGTGGTGAGTAAAAAAAACCTGGGTTCTCCTCTCATGGAGCTTTGAGTCCAGCAGCAGAGAACGACATTAAACTGGTGAACATAAACTAATGAGATAATTTCAGGTGCTGTGAAGGACACATAGCAAAGCCAGTGTGATGGAAAGTCCCAATGCAGTGTGGCTGGAGGGATGCAGGCACTGCTTGCTGTGACTGCCTAAGGCTTCTCCAAGCTCTGAGAGAGGCTCTTGAGTTAAGATTCAAGTAAGAGAGAAATAGAAGAAGATCTTAGAAGATGGAAAAATATACCCTGTTCATGGATAGGCAGAACTAACATCATCAAAATGGCAATATTACCAAAAGTTCTCTATAGGTTTAATGCAATGCCAATCAAAATCTCAATGGCATTTCTTGTAGAAATATATAAAGCAATCATGAAATTCATATGGAAAAATAAAAGACCCAGAATAGCAAAAGCAACTCTAAGCAGGAAGTGTGAATCAGGCGGCATAGCTATACCAGATTTCAAACTATACTACAGAGCAATAGTAACAAATACAGCATGGTACTGGTACCAAAACAGGCGGGTGGACCAATGGTACAGAATAGAGGACAAAGAGACTAATCCACAAAGTTACATCTATCTTATATTTGATAAAGGGGCTAAAAGCATGCAATGGAGGAAGGATAGCATCTTTAACAAATGGTGCTGGGAAAACTGGAAATCCATATGCAACAAAATGAAACTGAATCCCCTTCTCTCGCCATGCACAAAAGTTAACTCAAAATGGATCAAGGAGCTTGATATCAAATCAGAGACTCTGCGTCTGATAGAAGAAAAAGTTGGATCCGATCTACATATTGTGGGGTCGGGCTCCAAATTTCTTAATAGACACCCATAGCACAAGAGTTAATAACAAGAATCAACAAATGGGACTTACTTAAACTAAAAAGTTTTTTTCTCAGCAAGAGAAACAATAAGAGAGGTAAATAGGGA
>NW_026000026.1:13389526-13402194 GCF_001458135.2 Marmota marmota marmota | reverse complement strand
AAACAAGGAGAGAAATGAATTACAGTAGATGGGGTAGAGAGAGAAGATGGGAGGGAAGGGGAGGGGGGATAGTAGAGGATAGGAAAGGTAGCAGAATACAACAGTTACTAATATGGCATTATGTAAAAATGTGGATGTGTAACCGATGTGATTCTGCAATCTGTATTTGGGGTAAAAATGGGAGTTCATAACCCACTTGAATCTAATGTATGAAATATGATATGTCAAGAGCTTTGAAATGTTTTGAACAACCAATAAAAAAAAAAAAAGATTCAAGTAAAGACAGAGATCGTCACATGAAGAGCTAGAGGAAGCGCCCAGGTGTAGTTCTTCCCTGTCAAGGAATAGCTGGAAGGCCTGTGTGTCTGGAGTGCTCTCAGTGACAGACCCTAGAGGTGGGAGGAGTAGTTGGGGCTGTACCACTCGTGGGCCTTAAGTCTGTCTCAAGGTGAAGTGTCTGCTTTTTAAATTTTTTAAACAGTGCTAGGGATCAAACCCAGCATCTTGCACATGACAGGGAAGTGTACCCCTGAGCTACCCAAGTCCTGAAGGCCTTGCCTTGTATTCAGGAGTCATGGGAAGTCACTGGGGAATTTTAACCAGGGGAGTGACGAGAGCTGAGATTCAAGAAAGGGTGGGCTGGTGGAGAAGCAAGCCAAGAAAGCCCAGGGTATTCCTGGGATCCAGTCAGGGATGGGATACCATAAGGAAGACAGGCAGGAGGGCAGGGAATGGGGCTGGTAGCTGTCCCTGCTGGCAAGGGAAGACTCAGCAAAGACTGATCTTGTGGGAAACTGGTGCGACACCTCCACTCCCTCCAAATTGGGTTAGGTGCTCCTCCTCCTTGTTCCTGAAATGGCATTCTGTCTTGGGTCACCTTCTAGCAGCATTTTAAATTACTATCATTCCATTCATTAATACTGTGTGGACTACTGCACTCACCTTCTCTTTCTCTAATTGGGTGGGTTGGCAGGAATATTGGGGTGTGTAATGTCAAAGTGAAGCACATGAACTGCTTGAAGATGCGGAGTTCTCGCCTAGCAGGTAACCTGAGCAAATGCTTCCCGTTGACCGCCAGTGTAAAAGTCAGAGTCATAAATAATGACGGGTTTTGGAAGCCCTGATTAAAGCCACAAATCAAAGAGGAATTTCCATGTATGCATGGTGTAGAGAGGACGGCTGCTCATGAATTAAGTTGGTCTTTCAGCCAGCCCATTTCCTAGTGCTAGTAATAACCATCAGTAGCCCTCAAAGATTTGCAATATAAAACATTATGTGTTGGACGGATCTGCTCATATGAGAGCTAATAAATCAGCGTGGGTCTTGTTAGAGAATGACATTTATATAGAGGAAGTTTGCCTGTGCAACTTGCCGTTGAAATTTAGTTAAGTCAACAAGGATCTGCAGTCTTGGGGGTCAGTTCCCCTACAAAAGCCAGTAATGAGTCAAGAACATTCTTTGTCTTTTAGATGGGTTAAGTTTATCTGGTTTAGCTCATAAAGGTAGTCCCAATTAAGGAATTTGCATTAATACTTGTAAGCCTCTTAGTGAGAAGAACAAAACCATTTTAAGTAACATGGGAATGGTTTTACTCAAGTTTCCCTCAAATCATGTAAAACCTTTCAAAGAGTTGTTCTTCAAAGATGGCCATTGATACCCCCTAAAACTTATTTATATAAGTTCTAGTTAGTACATTCTTATTTAAAAAAAAATACTAGTTTTGTAAATAGGGCTTACCAGCTTCTTGGCTACCCATAACCAATCTTCTGACAGTTTGAGTTGGACATGACATAGTGGACCACGTCTATTGTGTGTTCTCCATCCAGAGTTCCCCTAGCACTGTGTCAGAGACAGAATATTGGGTCATATGGATGATTGGTCTGGCCCAGGGTGTCATATCTCATCCAGAGTTATGGTGCCAGGATGACATGTTGAATGGAGAGTCGTAAATCCTGGGAGTGCCTGGAGAAGGGGTTCTTGATGAAAATGCTTTCTGGGATGGATGTGTCCTCATGTGCTGCCTCCAGCTCCAGTCCTGTTCATGTCTTGAGAGAGAAAAGAATATCATGGGGTATGTTTTATTGTGTTTAGTTTTTCTTACTTTTCACTTAAAACAGTTTTAGTGTGGCTGTTTAGTCAGGGCGTGGTGGTGTTCTGTGAAGTCTCCAGTGTCTCTGAGCCACTTGAAGGTAGCAGACTTGCCTCTGCTGTGCTCAGGCCATTGTCTGGAGTGTTGTTCTCCCTTCCCCAGATCCTTTCTTTTCCCATGAGGAAGATGCTCACTTGACCTTCAAGGTGCACTTGGTATCCTGCTTCTGTTGGAGAGATGTCTCCATCCCTCTGCCCTCCTCCCAAGTGAGCCTGTCTCCTCCTGGCAGTTTCCCATGGCTCTTGCCATTGTGGCATTATGGGTTGTTGTGCATGAGATGACTTTTATTCCTCGGGAGCTTTCGGAATCTGGGGACCTGTCCATTTGCCTCTGGATCCCCAGTGCTCTGTTGGGTTGTGGTTTGCTGTCAGAGTTAACCACAATGGGATGGTTTGCTACTAACAGGCTTTCTGCTCTCAGACTAATCTTTTGACTCTTTTCTTGCTGTAAAATAATCTGTAACATTTCTTTTCTTTCTCTTTTTGTTAGATTATGTCTACTGTTCTTTGAGCCTGTGAAACACATTCACCTAACATCAGACTTAGAATATTAATTTATACTTAGCCTTAGACAGATTGATGTCTTGTAAAAAGCAGGCAAAAACTCAGGGGTTCAAAGTGTTTTTCACTACAGCCTTCTTGTCTGATTTATTTTATGTTCCAGATTGTTTTAAATGATGAAGGTACTGACAGTATTCATTTATTGTGGTCGATAGCCCTTGAGTGACTGGTTACCATAGAGGAGGGTAAATCCTATTTCTGTATGGTAGGATTCCCAAGTATGTTTTTCTGGTGGACATTTTAATCAGAGAAGGGCTTTGGTTTGTTTTTTAAAAACATTCACCTGGCATCAGGTGTTATTTTTTGTAAACAGGACAGGCAGGACCTACTGATCCTGATTTTGGTTATATGAGCTCTGAATCACCTTGTTCGAGTTAGATGGTAGAGGTGAGCTATGTCTTAGCTATTGGAGTTTTAGACTTGTACTTCCTGTTGGAAACCCATAGCACTGGACTATAGGGATGTTGGGCACAGTTCAGGGAATCTGGGCAGCCTGTATGTGTGCAGCACAGGGGACTAGGGATGCTGGCAAGGGCCACAGACCTGCATGTCACACTGATACTTCTTCTAGGTCCTTCTACAACTGTCCTTTGCTAATTTAAATTATTAATCCTTATTTTTGGTAAAATCAGTGATGTCCCATGTAAACTTGCCAGTGAACCTAAATGTGGCAGTTTATTATATCATGGATGCAAATGAAAGAAAAACATGATCAATATTGGTTTACTTTATACTTTAAACTGGACCAAGAAAGCATGGAATTATTATTAGAAATGATTTTCTTCAGAAAACTTTACTTCTCTGCATTATTTTGGGCTTTCATGAATGGAGTTGGTAATTCCCCTCTCACCAAATGTAAAAAATACAATGCAAACAATTTGAACAAGGAATGATTTATATGCTATTCATATTCCATTCCTGACATGAACCTTAAGATTCCTGAGGTTCACGTGTAGCCTAGAGTTGTTGGGTCCTAGAACAATGTGCTCGTGATTCTAGCATGTGGCCCTAGACCCTTTATTCCTGTCAGTAGCTACCAGATAATACGTCATCTTAGCAGTGCCCAGAAATGTATTCTAGAAAACCCTTTAGAGAGCAGGACTCATTTTATGTGCTACTTTCATTGTCAGGGGACACAGCAAACTAGCTTGGCATTTCTTTCCATTCCTTCCTCCACTGCACAACTTTTATTGAGTGCCTGCCATGCCAGGCATAGCAGTGAATTGATCTAGATTCTTGATATGGGGGTGAGGGAGTGGGGAGTGGGCACAGGTGATAAACAGTAAACATAGCAAGTAAAGTTGTTTTTTATTTTTTTGTTTTGTTTTGCTTTAGGAGGTGAGGACTTCTCTGGAAAAACTGAAAAGTAGATCTGGGGGTACAGATGGGGGACTTGCGTTTCAAAATAAGGTGGAAGACCTCCCTGAGAGGAGGATGCACAAGTAAAGATTTTAAAGAGAGGACATGACGTGAGAAGACATCTCAGAGAGGAGAGTTCCAGTCCATGGGAACAGCCAGTGCCTAGGCTCTTGTCCGGGAGGTGACTGAGTGTGTGGGCAGAGCCCTGAAGTCTGGTGTAAGTGGTGATGGAGAGGAGAGGAGGTGGGAATTCCCTGGTAAGCAGGGCAGGTAACCAGTGCCGGACACCTTTCTCCTCCAGGTGCTTCTCAATAGGGTGATTTTGTCATACCTCCTACCCCAGTGACATCTATGTCTGGAGGTAGTTTTGATTGTCACAGCTGGGGGAGGGTGCTCCTGGCACATGGTAGATAGAAGCCAGGGCTGCTGCGGAACATCCTACAGTGCAAGGAACACCTCACATCAAAGAAGGTCAGTAGTGCTGAGGCTGAGAAACCTGTTTGATTATGACATATTTCATAGGCTGTTGATTGATTTAGTTTGTCTTTGAAGACTTGGCCAAAAAAATTAAAAAATAAAAATCATGGGAAGAGGTTATTAATCACCGTAGTTACAATTGACATTGAAGCTAATGTTGGCTATTTTCATTCATTGTGAGGAAAGAAAGTCCACATCTTGCTTATACATTTTAGTAAATCCTGGTGTTTTAAAGGAGTAATTAAAAAAACAAACAAAAAGAAACTCATATACCATTTATAAGTAAGTAGTGATAATCTAATTTGAACTCAAGTAGGATCTTAAGATTTTGAAAGGGTACAGGATATTGATCCACACAAGGGAATATGTTTACTTATACAGAAAAAAAAAAAAGGATTTTCAGTACTTAGAATAAAAGCTATTTGCATATAAATATGAGATTATTATTAAAAGTAGTTTTCTTGATTTGCATCCAACCAGATTTTTCAGAAATCAGTTATTTGTGTGCCCCTTTTATAATTTTTACCTTGTCCATATATTACCTATATTTTTCTTTATATAAAATAATTTCTTTAATTTAAAACCATTTGGGGAAACTTCTATTCATTGCTCTAAATGAAACTTAACACAATATACCATAAAACAGAAATAAAAACATTACTAAGTTCTAGGTAGATGCAATTGCCTTCAGTGATTCTGAATAAGAGACTGAATTCAAAGGCAGATTGCCAGTCTTAGGGGAATGTGTGGGACATGCTGGCATCAAAGGAAACTTGCTTTTACTTTATTTCATCATATAATTGTCACAGATTTTGTGCCAAATTTTTTTTTTTTTTTTTGCAAAAAAGTAAGGTGTGGCCATTATGTGAAGCTTTTTTGAAAAAATGGTGCTGGTATTACTTAGTTTATTATTAAATTACGTCAGAACTAGTTCTGATTCAAGATCTCTAACTCCTACTAATTATACAGTTATTTCTCTAATACTTTTTCTTTAAATTGTCTTTGGTGCAAACTGAGGATGCATGGGAATACTGTGAATATATGTTAAAATCGAGTACTCCAAATTGATGCACATCATTTCTTCATAAGGGTTAGCAATGCTTTTCTGGTCTGAAAAAAATTAACATATTAGTTGTTATTGATTTGTGTATAATAGTTGAAATACTAATGATTGAGAAAATTTACCAAAGTTTTTCCAAGTGGACTTGGAAAATTTAAACTTTTGTAATTTTTTTGCACTGTTCCCATTGGTTTTGTTATCCGACACCACCCTTTGTGCCACTCACTGTTAACACTGCAGCCTCTGCACAGACCATACACTTGGCTTCCAGTACACCAACAACTAGCTCTGAGAGTTGCAGGCTCATGGTTCTCACATCTGTATGATAGTACTAACTCTAACTAGACTGTTTCTGTCTATAGCTAGACTTGGAGGTCCTTTAAACACTTGGACCATATTATATAATGTCTGGCACACAGCAGACACTTAATAAATGTCCATTTCCATGGAAAGCAGTCTCCTTGAGTCTTTGATTACCAGGATTCAATCCATGAGAGTCCAGCAGCCTCAGAGAAGGAAGAGAAAGTCTTATTTCATCTTCATTCCTGAAGAATAATTTCCCCAAATATCAAGTTCTGTGTTGACAGTTTTTTCTTTAAAATTCCTCTAATGAAATGGTTTTCACTGTATTCTGCTTCCATTCTTTCTGGTGAGGAGTAGAAATCATTCATATTATTATTCCATGTATGTAATTTTTTCCCTGCTGCTTTGAAAATTACCATATCTGGTTATTGGTAATTTGAGTATGATGTGGCTAAGTGAAGTTTTCTGAGTATTTGTCCTCTTTGGATTTATTAAGTTTCCTTATTTTGGACACAGATATCTTTCACCAAATTTGGGAAATTTCTGTTTATTTTTTGTCATCTCCTTCTTTGAGTCACTTCAGTGAATTTTAATATTTCATATATTGTTTCTATTCTAGAATTTTTATTTGGTGTCTTCGAATAATACTTCTTTGTTGAGAATTCTCATCTTTTTATTCACACTGGCACATTTTCCTTTACATTTATAACCATTATTAAAATCCTTGTGTGTAATCCAGCATTTGGGAATCAGCCTGTTTTGATTTTTATCTTTTCAACTAGTTGATGTTTTCCTACTTTCTTTGTATACTAATTTTGGATTGTAACCTGAATATTGTGAGTGTTATGTGTTGTAGAATGTTACATGTTGTAGAATCTCTGGATTCTGCATATGCATCCAAAGAGTATTGATTTTTAAAAAAAACATTATTAGTTACTTAGATCAACTGAGGTGATAGATATGTTACCTTTTCTTTCACATAAAGGATAATACCCCCAAATTTCAGTTCAGTTCTTTTGTCTTAGCTGTGCTGCACTGAGTTTGCCACACAAATTGCATGGTTTAAGGATCAAATCATGGTTTGGGCAGGGTTTAATGGAGAGGGTTGCCCTCTCTGAATTTCTCCTTTCTAGAATTCCTTCAGTTTCCCTTCCCTAAATTTTCTAGTGATTATGGTTGTTCTGAACACTAGAGATATAAATATAAACAATATCAGTAATATTATGTACTCAGTGATTTAATAATAAAGAACTTACTTGTGCCAGGTATTGCATGTCTCTGTCATCTGTCACTTTATCTTATGTCATTGAGCCTGTCCTTCAACAATCTTCTGAGTTAGGCATTTTCATACACCCTTTAAGCTGAGGAAACCAAGAATCAGGTAAGATATTTATCCAAGGTTGCAAACCTAATAAGTACCTAGCTGTATGTCAGAATTAGTTCTGATTCAAGACCTCTCACTCCTACTAATTATACAGTTATTTCTCTAATACTTTTCAATGAGAAATCTGGGAATTAATCTTTATAATTCTTCTGTTTTTGTTAATCTTTAGTGTTCTGCAGTTCATCTGGATATGGATTTGTTATTAAATATTCAGTTTAGCGTTTGTATTTAAAATTGAGTATTCATGTTTTTTTTTTTTTTTTAGTTCTGAAAAATTATTAGCCATCATGTCTTTGTTGCCCCTTCCCGTGTTCCTTATCTCTGTGGGATTCCTGTTGGAGTTATCCTAGGCCCTAACATCCTGTTCTTCGTGGGTCCTTTTGCCATCCATAGTTTCCACTCTTTATTTCTCTGTGCAGCATTCTGGATGGTTTGGCAGATCAGCCTTCCAGCTCACTAACTTTCTCTTGAGCTGTGTCTATTCTTCTGCTTCCACTAGTTACTGAAATATTAATTACATTGTCTTTATTTTCCATTTCTACTCTTCTCCTCCCTCTTTTCCTTTTTGATTATGATGTCAATTAAAAAATCTTAGATTCTAAGTATATTTTTTGATAATCACATATCAAACATGTGATTTCTTTTACACGTTTGATATTTCTAATCTTGAAGTGTGAACTCTGGGTTTTTTTCTGTGCTAACACTTTTTGGTAATGGTTTGCAGCCGCATGTGGTGTAGTGTGGAATGTTCATTGCCTTCGGGGTGGTGCTGTGAAGTTCCACGTGTCTGGGCTGTGCAAGGGTTTCTTTGGAACACTTTCTCGTTTTCTTCTGCTGGGATGCCTGGGACTTTCTCATGAGTCTGCACAACAGTCATCTTGGTAGGCTAGGGCTCCTGTGCTTTGGGGCAGTGTCGATTTGGACTCCAAGCCTAGGCTGTGTAGGTTCTGGTTTCCATGCTCTCAGGAGTGTCTCCACCACCTAGACAGACAGCTGTCTTGTATTGGGCCCTGATTTCAGTTCATTTTCTGTACCTGTCATCCCTACATGGGTGGGTATCTAGGTCTTAAATGTTGTTTGTAAGGTGTCACCTTCTGCTGACTGCCTTCTCTTTGATTTCTATCTTCCTTTCTGGCCTTGGGGATGTCCTTCTCTCCTTCTTTCTTACTCCGTTTTAAAATATTGAAATTTTTTGGGGTCGGGGTATGTGGGTAGGGAGGGGTTCCATTCTCTTCAACTCTACTTTCATGTTATTGGAAATCTCAGTAACTAGGATTTGAGCCTTGTCATCCAAAGCCCATGCACCTCTAGGACATTATACTGGCCTAGCGTAGTGACCGTGGGGAGTGGAAAAATGGGACTAGAGAGCAGAATGGCCATTTATTATTTCTCACTGTGAGATAATTATTTGCTAGCAGGCTGAGATATCCAGACTGATAGGTTAGTAGCTTCCTTCTGGACAGAGTACACAGAAAGAGGGATTGTGCTTTTCCAGTGTCACTCAGGCAAATAGGATCTTACTGGCCAATATGAATAGGCTTGGGATTTTCATGTATATTCTTACATGCCTTTACTAAAAATTAAGGTGTTCCATTAATCTACATGTTTATCTTTAAATCATGAGTGTATATTTTCCCTGAGTCATTCTACTTGCTTTTTTTTTTTTTTTTTTCAAAATTGTTTTGGTTATTTCAGGTCCTTTAGGTTTTCATATACATTTAGAATTAGCTTATTGATTTCTACCAAACTAATTTCTGGACTTTTATTATTTAATTTTGGTACTGGGGATTGAACCCAGAAGCACTTTACCACTGACCTATATCCCTGGCCCTTTTTATTTTTTATTTTGAGATAGGGTCTAGCTAAGTTGCTTAAGGCCTCACTAAGTTGCTGAGGCTGGCCTTGAATTTACAATCCTCTTGCCTAAGCCTCCTTAGTCTCCGGGATTATAGATGTGTGCCATTGTTTGGCTATTCATTAGAATAAAATTGGATTTGTAGGTAAACTTGGGAGGAGTTGACTAAACAAAATTTTCTGATCAAGAAAGTGGCTTAATTTCATTTAAAAGTTTCTTTTAACATTTCTCTGATTATAGGAATTGCAAATATTTTGTTAAATTTATCCCTAAGAACTTTGTATTTTTGATACCCCCATAAATGGTATTTAAAAAGTTCTAATGCCCAGCCATTTGGTGCTAGCATCCAGTTGCTTTCCACCTGTGTATTTACTTGTGTTCTGCATCTTGAAAACCTCACTGACTCTTCTCGCTGCTTCTTGGAGTTCCACTGGGGTCGTCAGCATACTGTTTGGGTATGAAGACAGTTTGACTTTTTCCTTGCCATCTTTTTTGTTTTCTTATCTCACTGCTATTTTACTTCTGCATGTGTATGAACCCACATTATTTTTGCCTTAATAGTTACCTTTTGAAGAGATTGTGAAGAATGAAGAAATGTTATTGCACTACCCATACACCTGCCGTTCCCACTCCACTTCTTCCGCTGAAGTGGCATCAGCTTTCCATCTGGAACTTCCTTAACGTTTCTCGTAAGTGTGTTGCAGTGAGTTCTTTAAGCTTTTGCCTATTGTTGTTGTTGTTGTTGTTATTATTATTATTATTATTATTATTTACCAGGGATTGAACCCAGGCCATTTAACCTGCGTCTGAGCTACATTGCCAGCCCTTTTTAAATATTTAAGACAGGGCCTCACTAAGTTGCTTAGGGCCTCACTAAGTTCCTGAGGCTGGCTTTGAACTTGCAATCCTCCTGCCTCAGCCTCTGGAGCCACTGGGATAACAGGCATGTGCCACCATGCCTGGCTAGCTTTTGCTTATTTTAAAATGTCTGTATTTCCCTTTACAACTTGAAAGGTATTTCTCCAGGTAAAAATTCTGGTCAGTGCCATAAAGACTCCTTCTACTTCTTCACTGCACGTTTCTTGATAAGTTTGCTGTTATTCTTTCTTTATTTCTCCATTTTTTATGTAATGTGTCTTCTTCTTGAACTGCACTCAAGATTTTAATTGACAAATTATCATTTGTCAATTAAATGTAAAATAGACATTTTAAAGGATACCTCTCTGTCCCTGGTTTGTAGCCACTGACCAGCAGCCTGGTGGGGGCCTGCGTTATGCATGTCTGCATGGGATCCTGGAGTGCTGGGCTCTTCTGTGCTTACAGTTCCTGGCAGATTTTTGAAAGCTGGCCATTCCTCTCTTTGTGCACATCTCTTCTCATCTCCTTTCTCTTAAGGTCCCATCACATTGCCTGACCCTGTCTGCAGGTGAAGGGTGCTTTATTCTTTTTCCCTCTATTTCGTTTTCTTTTGTGCTTCACTTTGGAAAGCTTCTATTACTGTGCCTTGAGTTCCCTCATTTTTGTCAGTTGTGTAATCTTCTGTTGATTTCTTTCAGTTTATCTTTTATATATTGTGTTTCTCATAACTCAAATGCATACTTAATTAAGTCTTATTTGCATTTCTGTCCTCAAAAGTTATCATTTTTTTTTTTCTGGAATATACAGGACATTCTTTTAATTTCTCTGTAGAGAGAATTTTCTGTTAATTTCACCAACTCTGACATTTATGGAAATTTTTTCTTCATTTTTCCTGTCTTTTGTCATGTTGTCTGACTTCTGACATGCTTGGTAATATTTCATTGGATGCTAGACTTCAAGAATTTTATGTGGTTGGTTGCTAGGTTTTGCTGTATAAATGGTAACAAACCAGTTATGTGGATTTTGTTAGGATGTGTAGTGAACTGGAGGTCAGTTGAGTCCACTGAGACTTGTTTACAAGTGCTCCAGTACAGTGCTGGGGACAGTGCTGGTGGAGACTGGTCCAGCCTGCCACTTGGTCCATACCCTGTTTAGAGCTCCTCTGTCTGCAGTTAAGTCTCTCTGGGACATCTCTGCTGATCACTACTGTTCTTGCTGTGTCTCTGCTGCACTGCTCCTTCCCAACCAAATTCTAACCTCCTGGGCCTCTGTAGTCTTTGGTTTCCCTTGGTAGAAAGTAGCCTTAGGTGTTCAGTGGCTCCCTGCATATTCATATTCGTGTCCTTTCTCTGAGGGATTATATCCTGCACTGCCCCAAACTGCTGCTCCATTCATTTTTTTCTGGTTTCCTACTTGTGCCAGCTGCGGTCAGTCTTGCCCCCTTTTCACCACCTGGCTCCTCCTGGCCAGCCATCACCCTTCCCTGGGCACTGTTGTTCTTCCAGTGTTCTTTTGACTAGCTCTTCCTGCGTAACTGTGGTGTGATGCTGGGCTGGATGCAGGCCTTTCCCAGGGGCTGTGGTCCAGTCCTCTGCCTGTCCATGCAGGGAGAGTTCATCCAGGCATGTTCGTAGGGTTCTTCGTGCTGCTTTATTTTATGGTCTATGTCATTCACTTTTTTAGTATTTTCATAAATTTATTTTAACAGTGTCAGCCCTCCATTTAACCTCACTCCCAGTCAGATGCTGCATGGGGGCTGGTGTGCTTCAGGGACTCCCAGAGCAGTGGGCACAGATGTGATGCCACCAAAGAACCCTGTGCGAAAAGTTCGATGGCCAGTGTTGGCAAGGAAGAGCCTACAGCCCCAGGAAATGCAGTAGTGGGAGATTGACCTCCTGGGGTGTGGGAAAGGCTCTTTCGGACAAGAATTCTCAAACTGGAGTGAAAGAAGTGAGTGTCTCTGGCCATTGGAAGAGCAGGTACAGGATCATTGAGATGGAGGATTTGGGTGCATTTTAAGAACTATAGGACCTGGGAGCAGTGGTACACGCCTGTAATCCCAGTGGCTCGGGAGGCTGGGGCAGGAGGATCACAGGTTCAAAGCCAGCCTCAGCAACAGCGAGGTTCTAAGCAACTCAGTGAGACCCTGTCTCTAAATAAAATACAAAAAGGGCTGGGAATGTGGCTCAGTGGTCAAGTGCCCCTGAATTCAATCCCTGGTACCAAAAGCAAACAAACAAACAAAAAAACTATAGGGGGATTCCACCTCTTGGGTCCCCTTCTTCCTCCGGGAGAAGTCTTTTCTGCTGTCCTTTAATAAACTTCTAATTTCTACTCTGACCTTGCCTCGGCGTGCTTCTTTGGTGTTATTCTTCAACATTGGGGAAGCAAGGACCCATCACCGGTCAACAGCGGTAACATATTGGAGGTCCCAGACCGAGATTCTACACCGAGGTAAGTGCATGCACCCCATGTCTGTTTGAGGTGCATCTTTCTCTCTATTTCTTTCTGGAGGGTAAGGTGGGCACCCGACGGCTACTTAAACGCAATTAGTGCAGCCGCCACTCTTCAAGACTCGGGTGAGAGGTTTCCCGGCCTAGGCAGCTCTCAATCACCTGTTCAATACAGAGCAGGCATGTTGGGTTCTGCCAAAGCCGCTTCCA
>NW_026000026.1:13346189-13386760 GCF_001458135.2 Marmota marmota marmota | reverse complement strand
TTTTAAAGGGGGACTCCAAACTGCTTGCCCCACATCGTCCCTTTTCAGCCTGAAGAAGCCAGAAAGATCTTCTTCGCCCCCCTTCCTTACAGCAGTAAGGAGTTCCCAAATTAGGGGGGGAAATGAAGCCAGATTTAAAGTTAGGTAGTCAGCGTAGTTAGATAAATCGGGTCTAATGCCGAGTGAAATCTAAAATGGAGGCCATGCTGGCAATGATTCCGGAAACGCAGGACAACTCATGGAATGTTAATGAAGTCCCGAAAAGGCCCTAGGCCAAAGTCCACCTCAAAGAAATGTTAATGAACAGCCCCCAGCAAAAAGGTGCTGACTCAGAAGTCCTTCCTGACCAGATTACTTCTTTGGCCCACCTGTGTCCCACCCCTCGGGCCTTCCCACCTACATTCCATCTCTGAAAGAACTATAAAAAGGGGAGACAACATCCCTTCCATGGATTCCACCTCTTGGGTCCCCTTCTTCCTCCGGGAGAAGTCTTTTCTGCTGTCCTTTAATAAACTTCTAATTTCTACTCTGAAAAAAAAAAAAAAAAAAAACTATAGGAAGGGCACTGTGCTTACTCTGGCAGTGTAGCATGGTACAGTGTCCATAGTCCGATTGTGAGTTCAAATTCTGACCCCAATTTTCTAGATGTGTAACCTTTTGCGGTTTTCTTAACCTTCCTGAGATTTTCTTAATAGAAACTTGGGAATAATATGGTTGATGTTGAGATTTAACAAACCACTGCTACACAGAATGCCCTTAGCACAGTTCCTCACTTAGGAAATAACCAATACGGGTTAATTATTATCCAGTATTTTATTGCTTATAGATGTTATTTCCTTCTTTTATGTAGCTAGTGTAGTAGGATCGCTATTCTGCAATAATAGCTACTCTTTTGAGGGACTTAATTGCCAGGGTCTTTAGTTCCTGATTAAGCAGAGTTTCTTGCAGAGTTCCTGGTATTTTTCTGGTTATTTTCTGTTACCTTAAAGCAGCAAGGTAGTTCTTAAGGCAAGAGCACACAGTGGGCCTTGAGGCTGCTTCTGCATGAGGAGTTTGGAGTGTACTGCGTAGGGGTCTCTCCTGGCCCAAAGTGGAACTGAGCCTGGAGCACTGCACTGCTGCTCTGTGCCTGTCCTGTTCTGAGTCCCCTCCGTGCAGGTCTTCAGGTGCTCTGCACTTGCCTGTGCTGGGGCTGCATGTTCCTGCTGGGCCCTTGGAAGGACGCCCTGTGAATGTTCATGCCCAGCATTGTGATCCCTGGGCTTGGCCATGACCCAGAGTGGCCGTGTTCATTTGAGGCAGTGATCCTGCACAGAAACCACATATTTTGATTATGTCACACACATTTTTTTCATATGTATAATTCTTTATTAAAATTCTCCAAGTAACTATTTTACAGTGTGCATTTTTAATAAGTTCTTATTACTAGCTTAACAGAATTAGTTGAGGAAAAATGTGGTTATTATTCCAGAGAAAAGTAAGCACCTAGGCACCAGCTTGTCATTTCTATTTTAAACTCTTATCAATTACTGCCTAAATTGACCCTGGTTTTCCTGTCTGCCAGGTAGGACCCCCTGTGTTGGGCTCCAGCAGCGCTCCTGGGCAGCTCTCTGATTTTCAGGGCAGGGAATAGTAGGAGGCATTTACACCTCCATAGCAGGTGCGATTGATCTTCACAGAATTAACTATGGGGGCAGTTCTCTTGCCAAAACTAGCCTCAGGGAGGTGTTTGGCAGTCTGTTTCTTTATCTTTATTCTTTTAGGTCAGAAATGGAAAGGCTGGGTGGTGGGAGGAGCAGCAGGGCAGGCTCTGTGGTGTGTGTTTCTCTTTATTGCACCTGACTCCAGCCAGGCTCTCTTTCAAACAGACAGAGTCCTCTCTTTCAAACAGCCAGAGTCCTCTCGATAATTGGCTGTCAAATCCAGGCAGTTCCCCACCTGCCTTGTCCTTTCAGTTGATGCCCTCTTCTCCAGCAGGAATAGAATGAGGGGTGTCTGCTTAATAGAAAGAAATGGTCATATGGGGGAATTCTTTAAAAGAGTTGCCCATATTTTCTAATATGAATAAGATGCATATCTATAAGCCAGTGTGATCTGAGCCAAGGCTTTGTCTAGGCCTGAGGACCCTCTCCTTTCTCCACAGCCTCTCCTCTGCCTGTAGTTCCATGTCTTACACGGAGTGAGAAGATTTGTGCTAGAAACATAAATGTAAACTCTTGAGTTTATGAAATTTTCCTTGTTTTACCCATGCCAAATTCAACAGCTGTATTTTAGTGATTCGTGTTTGTTGAATCTTTCTGAAGAATTTCAACTAATGTTCAGGAATTCAACTTTCTTTTGACAGTTGTGTCAGTGGTTTACACAGTATCCCACTGAGTTGTTTAACCAGAGTAGGAGGGGTAACTGGTATAAGCAGGCTTGGGAGCACAGGTAAGTCCCTTGTTGTGGGCAGGTCATTCAACTGGGTTATATGGACTATGCACCAGCCTACTTTGCTGGGGACAAACTAGATGAGCAACCAAGGGAAAGCTGCTTAGCCTTTCTGGGTACTAGTTTGCTCAACTGGAAAGTGAGGATGATGGTAGTTTGGGCTTGGTTGAGTTTATGTGGGAATTGAGCCCTACTTGTAAGGTGCTTCCCTGCCCCAGCTCATCACACCTACTCAGAAATGCAGTTCCTCTGATTTTGTCATTCCTGGAGAGCAGCCTCTCAGCTCTGAGTTTATTATGCCCTGGATTCACAAAATGGCTGGAAAGATTAGGTGATTGGCTTTGGGCTTTCTTGGTGAAATGCATGGCTTTGAAGTTAATTTATTATGTGTTTGTGTTAGTCAGCTTTGCATTTCTGTGACCAGAATACCTGAGAAATCAATTTAGAGAAGGGAAGATGTATTTTGGCTCATGGTTTAGAGGTCTTGGTCCATGGTTGTCTTGGCTCCATTATTTTGGGCCTGACATGAGGCTGACCATCAGAGCAGAAGGATAGGGTGGAGGAAAGCTGCTCAACTCATGGTAGCCAGGAAGAAGGGAGTGATGGTGGGAGGGGCCCTGGGACAAGATATACCTTCCTGGGTGTGCCTCCAGTGACCTGCTTCCTCCAGCTAGGTCTCAGTTCCTAAAGTTCCCACTACCTCCACTTATCTCATCAATCAGTTAACTAATTCCTCAGTGGATTAATCCATTGATAAGGTCAGAGTCCTTATGATTTAATCATTTCTTCAAATCCTCTTGTCTGAAATTGCTGCTTTGGGGATCAAGCCTAAAATACATGAGCCTTTGGGGGACAATCCAGATCCAAACCATGGCAGTGTTTTGTGAGTATCAACTATGTGTCAGGCATTGTGCTGACACACACTGAGGAACCAGCAGTAACTGAATGCAGTCCTGCCCACAGGGAGCTTCTGTCATAGAAGAATTTGTTGCACACAGCTGTGAACTGTAATATAGCAGCAGGTCAGTCCAGGTTGCCACCACCTGGAGCATTTGAGGTGAGCACAGTGAGCAGGAAAGCCTTTCTAGAGAGGCTGCACCCCAGCCAACACCTCATAGCCAAGAGGAGAAGAACCTCCACTTCTGATGGACCTAAACATGGGGTACATTAGGGTTGGCCAGAACCACAGGTCTTCATGTGTGTGAAGTTATGTGTTTTACATCCTGAAGAGGTGTGATGAGAACATGGTAGCATAGGTTAGATGACTCGACTTCTAGCCACACACTTAGTAGGTATTATTTGTGGGATTCATTCCATGCCAGATGTGCTTGGCTCCAGAACTGTGAGCTCAGCCACCATATTGTCTTGGGGAGGGGAATGCTGCCCTTGGTCAGGTATACAGAAAAGAGAAGGCTTAGAGAGGAAGGGAAAGGATGATAACTGGCTCATTTCCAGCCAGAGTGAGCTGGGAGACCTGGACGTGGGGGGGAGGGGTGTGGCTGGGCATCGCCAGGTCAGAGTGTCGGTGGATGGGAGTTGACGCCATTCAGGAGGCCTTTCCAGTACCTTAGGGTAGACGAGATGTGGGGTGAACTTTTTGTTAGATTCTTGCTAACCAGACAAAACCTATTTGTTTCTTTTGCTGTTTTCAATGTGTTTGAGTAATACTGCATAATCATTTTTCATAGGGGTAAGCCTCTTTGTCTCCTTGCTTCTGAGAGCCACAGTAGAGGAGTAGATTGTGTTTGTGTTGAGAGGAAGTGACTCTGCATCAGATAGAGGGCACTGAGGAAAGACGTCCAGCTTTTCTTTATGATCTGGTCCTCACCACCCTTCCTTTGGGGTTGTACAACTCTCATTTCCTCTGAGATGGATTCTCAAAGTCCGGATCCTTAGAGGCATCAGTGGAAAGGGCTGTGAAGGTAGGGAGCAGGCCACGCACGAAACCTTGTGTTTGCACAGGGTGACTCGTCTTGGTTGATGCACACTCAGGAATATGGGTTTTTTGTTTGTTTGTACTAGGGTTTGAACCCAGGGATACTGTACCACTGAGCCCCATCCCCGGCCCTTTTTATTGTTTTCTTCTGAGACAGGGTCTCACCAAGGTGCCGAGGCTGGCCTCAAGCTTTCGAACCTCCCAAGCAGCTGGGATTATAGGCGTGTACCACTGTGACTATCATGAGAGTGGTTTTAAAGTTATTCCTTTCCCCTGTAGATGGATTCAAAGATTATAGTAAGATTGGGCCAGCATGAGGATAACAACCTTCTTGGACCTTTCAGGCCAGGACCACCTGTCCCCTCTGGTGCACCTGGAATCTTTAATGGTAAGCACAGCCACAGCCACAACCCTCTGCTCTGTGTGGTTTACAATGGCGCTGGGGCCACCTTGCTGCTACAGTTCAGAGGGCTCATGGCTGAGGTGGGATATAAGCTGTGTCCCTGAGGCCTGGACTCTCTGAACGATGGCCACCTTATCAACTGTTATGATGCTGTGGCCCAGAACTTTCTGCTGTGGAGACCCATGTCTTGTGTCTTATGAGTTTTGGTTCCAGTTAGTTGATTTTTTATGCTAATGTAATTGTGCCATTTCTTGAACGTTCTAATTGTTGCTGATATGTGAAGATGAAATTGATTTTTATATTTTTATTTTCTCACATTGATACTAAATTCATTTATCAATTTACTGTACATCTTGTGGATTATTGGGTGTTTTCTACATATATCCATGATATTGTTTATGAAAAATGGCAGTTTTATTTTTTCCTTTCTTATTTTGTATTTTTAGTAACTTTAATTTATTGCCTTAAAAATTTTATTTAAAATTTTTAAAAATAATTTCACACAGAAAAAGCTTCAAGAGTACAGAAAAAAATTCTTGTATAGTTTTCCTTTGCTCAGATTCATCAGTTAGATTTTGCCCATTAGCGCCATTATTCTCTTTGTCCTATGTTTAGTGATCTCGATCTGAGCGCTTGGGCCTAAGCCTGTCCCTCATGTTGTCTCCCCTCCTTGTGCTTTTCTGTAAATAGGGACATTGACCATTCACTCATATAATCATAGCACAGTTAAACTTAACTGATGCAGTACTGTTATCTGATGTGTAACTTTTCATGAAAGCTTGCCAGTTGTCCAACAGTGTCTTTAATGTGGTTTTTCTGTGTCTCTCTGTCTAGAACCCAGTCCAGCATCTTGTATTGCCTTTAATTTCTGTGTATCTTCAGTCTCCCTTAATTTCTAAATTTCTTAGCCTTGCATTAGCTCTTATGATACTGACATTTTGGAAGAATGCAACTCATTTGTCTTGGAAAAATAAACTTGGTTAACTTTAAAATCATCATTGAGGTCTGATTTTTATTTTATTTTTTTTTTTTTTAAAATATTTATTTATTTTTTTAGTTCTCGGCGGACACAACATCTTTGTTTGTATGTGGTGCTGAGGATCGAACCCGGGCCGCACGCATGACAGGCGAGCGCGCTACCACTTGAGCCACAGCCCCAGCCCCGAGGTATGATTTTTAAGTCATGCTCCTCCTATATCTGTTGAGATATCAGGTGATTTTTCTCCACTGAAGTTCTCTTTTTAAAAATGCTCTTTAAAACTTCTTTTATTGTCAAGTGTAATGCATATAGAAATTTGGAAACAACATACATACAGAGTTTAAGACATTTTTATGAAGCAAATATCCATGTAGTCACGTGCCCAGGTCAAACAATTGTACATTGCCAGCATCTGGAGCCCCTTGCCCCATTCTTAATCACTACTTTCTATCTACCAAATATAAGCACCATCTTGATTTTTATGTCAATCACATCTTAAATTTTATGTCTAGTATCTACCTCCAAATATCTAATTTAATTTTAGTTTTTTTGAATTTGACATATATGAAATCATACAGGAAATATTGATTTGTGAATTCTGTTTATAGTTTGAGTTTGTTCCCTTTGTAACAATGTTCTTGGAATATGTTGACATTGTCCATCTACAATTGGTGGAGAGGTTCATTTTTGACTATAGGAACAGTTTGCTAAGCATAATTTTCTCTGTGCACTCAGAGCACATAAGTACACATCTCTAAAGGCAGCACACTCAAGAGAGTATGGATGTCAGATGGGGTGTGCTTGTCTTCTACTCGGGTAGGTACTGACAGCTTTCCCAAGTGGGAATATTTGTTCACACCCCTGCCTTTGCCCTGCATTTTGTCTGCCTGTTGATATTGTCAGATTTTCTTTCAGTCTGGTAGTATGGTAATATATATAATAATATCACTTTGTGATTTGGACTTGTGTTTTCCTTCTTCTGAGTTGAGTTTGAAGTTTAACCAAATTGAGTTTGAATGCCTTTTCTTGTTTTTGTGGGACACCTGTATTTCTTTTGGTGAAGTTCCTGATCAAATCTTTTGTAGGAGGGGTGGGGAGAGAATAGGCTAGTCTTTCTTCGTGACTAGTGCAAGTTCTGCATATGTTCTAGATTTCAAACCTTTCTTAATTGTCCATGGATGACCAGAAACTATTTTCATGCAGTTAATTTTGTCAGCATTTTCCTTCACACTTGGGGCATTTTGAAGCTTTTTCTCTGTCTTCTTTTCTTTCTTGGTGCTGGGGCTCAGTGCCAGGGATGAGTGCATACGGAGCAATATCCAGCTCCGCTATTCTTTTTTTTTTTTTAATACCTCTATTATATTTATTTATTTTTATGTGGTGCTGAGGATCGAACCTAGGGCCTTGCATGTATGAGGCAAGCACTCTACTGCTGAGACGCAAACCCAGCCCATCTCTATTCTTTTTATTGCTTTAAAGACTTTAGTTTTCTTTCCACATTGAGTTCTATAATTTAGCCAAAATGAATTTTTCTTCATGCATAAGAAAAATTACAGTGGAAGAGAGATGAGCTTGGCTTCAGAAGCCCTGACCTTTCCCACTGCCTTTGTGCTGTTACCCAGGGTCTCTGTGCAGGAGCTGTCCCTTTTGTACTCCCTGCCTTCCAGCTGGTGGCTTGCTCTCCCTCAGCCAGCATCACACTCACCACAGGGACTCCTGCGGAACTGGGAGAACAAGGGTCCTCACCTTTGTGTCTTATTTAATATGACTTGTCCATGGTCTTCTGCATTCCCATGTAGATTTTAAGCCCAACTCAACAGAGTCTAACAAAATAAAGCAACAGATAACACTTGGTAGGATTTCAGCTGGGCTTGCATTAGCTTTGTCAGTTTGGAGAATATTGCCGTCTCATAATAATTTAAACTTCCAATCCATAATGCAGTGTATCTTTCTATTTATTTAAGTTTTCTTTAATGTCCAATAAAATCTGATCCTTTCCTCTGTAAAGGTTTTGTGTTTTTCTTTTGATGGTGTATTTTAAAGGAAGTCAGAAACATTGTATCCAGTTAAGGACTTAAAGGAAATCTAACTGTGGTATCATTATCCCACTCACCAAAATTAACAGTAATGCCTTCCAGTCTACCAAGCTATGTCCAATTTTCCCTGACAGCTTCAAAAATGCCTTTTTATGGTTGGCTTGTTTTTATCCTGATCCAAATGAGGTCCACACATTTCATTAGGTAGATGTGTCTCTTAAGTCTCTTTTTGTTAACAGTTTTTTTTTTTTTCCTTTTCATCTTAAATCTCTTTTAATCTTTAATGCTTCTCTCTTTCATCTTCCCCCACATCATTTATTTGTTGAAGGGGTCATTAGTCTTGTAGAAATTTTCCACATTCTGGATTTGGTGGTTATTATTCTTATGGTATAATTTGCTCTTTTTAAAAAAATTTTTAGTTGTAGATGGAAACAATACCTTTTCTTTCTTTCTTTCTTTCTTTCTTTCTTTGTTTTTATGGGGGTGCTGAGGATCGAACTCAGTGCCTTACATGTGCTAGACAAGCACTCTATCACTGAGCTAAAACCTCAGCTCTTGCTCTCTGTTTTTTCTGTAAACTGAAAATTATGTTTGGAAATTTGATTATATTATGCCTAATTTTTTTAAAACAACATAATTGTTTTGTGTACCCATTACAAATTGTTAGGAAACGAATATCTAGTCCTGCTTTTAGAGATGTTAATATTGAGCAGTGGCTCAGGTGTTTGATTCTTTCATGTTATGAAATTCCTCAGCACCTTTTCTTCTGGTGATTTTCATGGTTGCAGATAATCTTTGCCTGAGTGTATGATTGTATGATATATTGGAAAATGGCAGTCTTCTTCCTGTTGTCTGTGAGATCTGTAGTGTGGCCCCACTTTAATCCTGCTATTTCATCTTCTATAGGCCTTTCCTCTCTAGATAATTTTTACCAGAAGTTTATCAATTCTGTTAGCGGTTTCAAAGAACCAATTTCTGGCGTTGATTCTTGTGTTATATGTTTATTTTCTTGTTTAGTAATTTCTGGTCTGATTTGTTATTCTTCCTTTGGGTTTTTTGGAATTTAATTGCTATTTTTTTTTTTAAACTATGAGTACTTAGTTCTTTCTTTCTTTCTTTTTAGCCCTTTCTTTGTAACATCCGCATTCTACATTGTGAGATTTCCTTTTGTGTTAGTCAGCTTTCTGGCACGGACAAAAGACCTGAGACAATAAGTCAAAAGGAGGAAAAGTGAATTTTGTCTCATGGCTTCAGAGGGTTCAGCAACTCCATTGCTTTTTGGGCCCGTGGCAAGGCAAACCACCATGGTGGGGAGCATGTGGTGGAGCCAAGCTGCCTACCTCATGGTGGCCAGTAGGTAGTGAGAGACAGGAAAGGGCTGAAGTCCCAATATCCCCTTCAAGGGCATGCCCTCATTGACCTAACTTCCTCCAACTAGACCTCACCTCCTACAGATTCCAAAATGTCTCAGTAGCACCACAGGCTGTAGACTGAGCCTCCAACACACAAGCCCTTGGGGGCATTTCAGTTCCAAACCATATTACCTCCTATGTCCTATATTAGCTGCATCCTCAAGTTTTGATATGTAATATTTGTATCACTTTGCAGTATATGAATTTTAAATGATTTTAAAATGATTTCTCCTTTGATCAATGAGTTATTTAGAAGTATGCCACATAATTTTCAAATATTTGAAGATTTTTCCAGATATCTTTCTGTTATTGATTCCTGTTTTAGTTCTTTTGTGGTCAGAGAACATACTTTATGTTATTTATTTTCTTTTAAATTTGTTGAGATTTGAAGTCAAGCATAGTGGTACATGTCTGTAATCCCAAACATTCTGGATGCTGAGGCAGGAAGATCACAAGTTAGAGGCTTCTTATGGTTGAGATATGAAATATCCCCTCGAAACTCATGTGGGAGACGATGCAAGAGTGTTCAGAGGTGACATGATTAGATTATGAGAGTCGTAACCTAATCAGTGGATTAATCCACTGATATGGATTAACTGCGTGGTAACTAAGCAGGAGGGTGTGGCTTGAGGAAGTAGAACACTGAGGATGTGCCTTTTGGGGTTTAAGTTTTGTCCCTTTTGGGGGCTACTTTCTCTGCTTCTTGGCTGCCGTGTCCTGAGCTGTCTTCTTCTGTGTGCCCTTCTGCCGTGATGTTCCGTCTCATCTTGGCCCAGAGCTGTGGAGTTTGCTGACTGTGGACTGAACCTCTGAAACTGTGAGCCAAAATAAACTTATTCTCGTCTAAGTTGTTCTTGTCTGGTCTTTTGGTCATAATGACTCAAAGCTGATTAAAACAAGACCTGCCTCAGCAACTTAGCGAGACCCAGTCTCAGAATAAAAGAAATTTTAAAAAGAAGTACTGGGGATATAACTTAGTGGTAAGTCATCTGTGGGTTCAATCCCCAGTATCATAAATAAATAAAGTGAATTGAGATTAGTTTTATGGCTCAGGGTATGTTCTGTCTTGTGTATACTTGAAAAGAGTGGGCATTCCAGTGTTTTGGGGTAGAACATATTGTAAATATCATTTAGGGTAAGTAAGTTGAAAACATTGTTTAGTTCTTCTAGATTCTTGCTTATTTTCTTTCTACTTGTTCTGTTAATTACTGAGAGAGAAATGTTGGCATCCTCAACTATAATTGTGGAGTTATCTATTTTTCCTTTCAGTTCTTGTATATTTTGAAGCTTTGATGTAGAGTGTATACACATTTAGTTTTGTCAGACAGAAGTAAATAAATTGATCTCTGAATCATTGCATGATAATTCTTTTTCCCTAGTACTGTTCCTTTTTTCTGAAGCTTACTTTCTCTGATGTTAATTTATGCACTTCAGTTTTCTTTTGATTAATATTTGTATGACATATATTTATACCTACTATTAATTTATCTGTGTCTTTAACTTCTGTTTACTGTGGAAGGCACATGGTTGAGTCTTTTTTTATCCAGTATAACAGCCTCTGCCTCTTAATTTGAACGTTTAGATCATTTATATTTGATGCTACCATTGATTTGGTTTATGTAAAAACCATCTTATTTTCCATTTCTCTCAATGTTCTTGCTTTTAAAAAATAAATTAAAAGTAGATTCTGTTTTATCTCCATTTGACTTATTAGTTATACCTTCTTTAAAAATTTGTATTGGTTCTTCTAGGAATTATAATTTACTTCTTTCACTTACCACAACATATATTAAAATAAAATGATGCCACTTTGTAGAAGGTGTAAGATACAGTGTAAGAAACTCACACAGGACACTTCCATTTCCTAGCTTTTGTGCTTTTTTTCCTACATTGTACCTGTATGCATGTTTTAAACCACACCATACTTGGTTACTATATTTGCTTTTGGGGGGAGTATTTTCTAGGAATTGAACCCAGGGATAGTTTACCACTGAGCCACATCCCTAGCCTTTTTTATTTTTTATTTTGAGATAAGTTCTTGCTAAGTTTCAGAGGCTGGTCTTGAACTTCAGATCCTCCTGCCTCCTGAGTGACTAGGATTGCAAGCATGCAGCCACCATACATGGCTCTATCTTTGCTCTTAAAGCCATAGGTAATGAGAAAATTGTTTTTGTATTTGACATCATTTTGTGTGCTTTTTCTCTCTTTTTGTGAAATGTGCATTTCCAGCAGGTATCCTTTTGTCTCTGGAACTTTCTTTGACCATACTTGCTCATATAAGACAGCTGTGCAGAAATTCTCTTGGCTTTTATGCATCTAGAAGAAATCTTTATTTAACTTTTATTTTTAAATTAAAGAACTGGATTTATAAGAGCAATATAGTTTTAAAAGAAAACTTGAGTGGGAAGTGCAGAGAGTTCTCATATTCTTTAACTGTGCAAGCACGTCCAGGATTCCCACTAGACCCGGGGTGTCGGGACCATACTTGCTGTGAAGGCTATCTCACGGTTCTGACTTGGATGTGTTCACCCTGCACATTTCTGCCTGACTCCTGCTTAGCCTCGTGTCCTCCCCACAACGACTCACTCCTCCATGCTTTTCTCGGTTTCTGGAGTATTCTATAGGTACTCTTATAGACTTTGTCACTGTAGGTCATTGAGGATTTTCTTGCCTACTTTGGGCCTGGCCAGACCTTTAAGCCCCTGAGGCAGGGCCTGGAGCTTGCTCATGTGGCACCCGGAAGTTCTCATGCTCAGTCTGGCGCCACCTGAGCTCAAGGTAGGCCTGTAGCTGAGTGAATGGTGAGGAAATGAACAAAGACCTGCAGGGCTGCTTCCATGGTTACTTGTTTACATTGCTGTACAAAAGTCAGCAATGTGTCTTCTTTCTCTATATTTAAAAAAAATTTTACAAAAATAACATATATCTGTTGAAAGCATGATCCAGGAGTTCAAGTGGTAACAGTTTCCCTCCCTCACCACTCAGGCTTGGAAATAGCTGTCAACTGTTTGGTGCATGTGTTCTCAGGCTTTTTCTTAAGTAAGCACATGTACATGTATACACGTATTGCACGTCTTCATAAATGTAATCTGTTAAGATTACCATATGTAAAATTCCTCACCTTGGTTTTTCATTTACTTTTCATGGATATCTTTTTGCATAGTATGCCAAGGTGTAGATATGTTATGATTCTTGAAGCTCCCTTCCATAAGCTTATAAGGACACTAAGGTTGTTTACAGTCCTTTGCTTGTATCATACTGTCATGACTGACAACCTGGAGAGCCATTGGTGACCAAGTACCATCTGTGAGCTTCCTATGATTGTCTCACTGCATTCTTACAACAGTCTTCCAGGGTAGGTCTGGGCCATCTCTCTAGAGGGCCTCTCTCTCCTTTCATCTCATTAACGTAGCTGATGGTGAGGGGTATTGGGGCTGATACTTTTGGACTCTGTTCAGCCACTGTGGCCCTCCAGGTCATGCCAGTGTAAAGCAGCAGGTTCACCAAGTGTTGATTCCAAAGCACCATTTGTTTGCTTTTAGCTCTTTGCCATCTGTATTCACAGTGGCAGATTGTCCCTGCTTCAGGGGCTTTCTCTTATCCCTTTCCTCTTTTTCCTTAAGAGGGCAGGTCCCTTGTGACCACTTGAGGCTAGATGCAGATTTGTCTATCTGTTCTATGGCCCTAGAAGCAGATTGGGGATCTTGGTTGCTTGATTTCCCAGGGGAGGTTAACATGAATGTGGTCCAGTGGAATGTAATCAGCGACTTTCTCTGTAGTGTCTGTTTCGACTTTCCCAAGCCTCCTGGCTGCCAGATCCCGACCTTCTATCCCCAGGGTGGTATAAGTCTCTTGGTGGACAGGCTCCAGTTGATGGATTTCTTCCTGTGTATGCTGCGCCAAAGGACTGCCTCTTTGAATCGCATATTTCTAGTTCCCTTTTTCTGCAAATCAAGGTGGGTTTCTCTTGATGCGTGTGTGGCCAGGAATGATGTTTATGGCTCCTGGAGAATCAGCTGCTTCGGGGAGCAGACAGAAGCAGACTAGAGACCTTTCCACTTGCTCAAAGGAAGCTTTTAGGAGCTGCAGTTCCTTCTCTTGCACACTGAGACCTCCAGGCCACCAAGGCTGCGGCTGATGGCCCTGACTCCCCGCCCCCCCCATCATTGTCTTTGTTTAAAATGACTTTGTTGCTGGCTCATGCCTGTGATCTCAGCAGCTCAGGAGGCTGTGGCAGGAGGATCTGGAGTTCAAAGCCAGCCTCAGTAAGATCGAGGTGCTGAGCAACTCAGTGAGATCCTGTCTCAAAAAACAAAACAAAACAAAAACAAAGACAAAATAGGGCTGGGGATGTGGCTCAGTGGTCGAATGTCCCTGAGTTCAACCCCTGGTACCAAAAAAAAAAAAAAAAAAAAAGGCTTTGTTGAGGCTTTATTTTAATGGAATAAAATCCACCCACTCTAAATGGTCCGATTGGAGGAGTTGGGGTAAATGTTTAGTCAGGCAGCTGTCACCACAATCAAGTCTGAACATTTCCCTTACTCAGTGAGTTGCTTCCATTTCACTCTGTCCCTCCTTCCTCCACTGCCATGGCCCAGGCAACCACTTATCTGGTGTCTGGTGTCCCCCATGGGGGATCATGTTGCATTTTATTGTCACGTCTCTTCAGCTCTTCCAATCTGTGACAGTTTCTTGGTTTCTTCTTCTTTTTTTTTTTTTTTCTCAACTTGAATAATGCGCTGGAAATTATTCATATATGGGTAAACATAAAGGACTATTTTTTCACTTTTATTCTCTTTAAAAATAATTTACTATTTAAGAAAAATCCATCTGGTGCAATAGCATATACCTGTAATCCCAAAGACTCCACAAACTGAGACAGGGACAGCAAGTTCGAGGCCATCCTTAGGAACTTAGTGAGACCCTGTCTTCAAATGAAATAAAAAGGGCTGGTGGTGTAGCTCAGTGGAGAGTGTCACTGGTTTCAATCCCTAATAGTACAAAAACATAAAAGAGGTTAAAAATAAAAATAAATTAAAATTAATAATGGTGCATTGTGGTGTTTAAAACAAAAGTAAAGGTAAGATACATGACCACAAAATCACAAAGAATGGTAGTAGAAAATGAAGAATACTACTATAAAATTCTTACACTATATATTATATGCACCACATATATAATACACTTTAATAGTATTTGAAGGTAAACTGTAATAAACATTAAATATAATAACAGTGATAGGTTGCACTTCTCAGTCATCTATTCCTTAGTTTTCATATCTGTGTGAGGCCAATAAAAGTTTCAATAAGAACAGGCATTATAGATTTTTAAAAATCTTCCCAAAAATCCAGTTATTAAAGTTAGCATGTTTTTTTAAAATCTTTTTTTAATCTGTTCAAATTAGTTATACATGGCAGTAGAATGCATTTTGACACATGATACATAAATGGATTATAACTGCTCATTTTTCTGATTGAACATGATGTAGAATTACACCAATCATGTAATCATATATGCACATAGGGTAATAATGTTCAATTCATTCTACTGTCCTGCCTACCCCTATTCCCCTTCCCGTCCCGTCCCTTTATTCCTCTCTGTCTAGTCCAAAATACCTGTATTCTCCTCCCCACACCTTATTATGAATTAGCATCTGCATATCAGAGAAAACATTTGGTCTGTGGTTCTTTGGGATCAGCTTATTTCTCTTAGAATGATATTCTCCAGTTTCATCCATTTATTGGCAAATGCCATAATTTCATTCTTCTTAAAGAAGAATGAGTAATATTCCATTGTGTATATATACATCACATTTTCTTGACCCATTCATCTGTTAAAGGGCACCTAGGTTGGTTCTATAACTTACCTATTGTGCACTGAGCTGTTATAAAACATTCATATGGCTAAACGTAAATATTTGTTGAAGAGGCTATCTTTTCTCTAATGTATGATTTTGGTGCCTTTGTCTAGTATGAGATAACTATATTAATGTGGATTTGTCTCTGTCTTCTGCCGCAGTCCGGCAGCAAAATAATCAGGGGGGTGATGAATAACTTGTGTACCTTGATACAGCAGGAGTGGGAGCCGTTTATTGTAGGACAGGAGCAGTATTTATACATTCCACACAGCTTATCTAATTAGCATAAACTAGATACATCAGTCAACCAATCAGGAATCTCTACACTTAATGGCTCGCTTTTGTTACTTCTCAAACCACTCCCTCTGGCATTTTGCCAGGTACCATCCAGACTTGTTTACGAACTTTAACGTTCCCCTGACAAAATGCCAGGTGTTATTTTGACTTATTTACAGACTCTAACAGTCTTCTATTCTGTGCCATTGGTCTATGTGTCTGTTTTGGTTCCAATATCATGCCATTTTTGTTACTATAGTTCTGTAATATAATTTAAGTTTTGATACTGTGATGCCTCCTGCTTCACTTTTCTTGCCAAGGATTGTTTTGTCTATTCTGGGTTTCTCATTTTTCCAAATGAATTTCATGATTGCTTTTTCTATTTCTGTGAAAATTGTCATTGGGATTTTAATAGGAATTGCATTAAATCTGTATAACACTTTTGGTAGCATGGCTATTTTGACAATGTTAATTCTGCCTATCGAAGAGCATGGGAGAACTTTCCATTTTCTAAGGTCTTCTTCAATTTCTTTCTTTAGTGTTCTGTAGTTTTCATTTTGTTCGATTGATTACCAAATATTTTATTTTTTTGAGGCTACTGTGAATGGGGTAGTTTTTCTAATTTCTCAGTCAGTCAATTCATTACTGATGTATAGGAACACATTTGATTTATGGGAAGTAATTTTATATCCTGCTCTTTTGCTGAATTCATTTATTAGTTCTAGAAGTTTTCTGGTGGAATTTTTTGGGTCTTCTAAATATAGAATCATGTCATCAGCAAATAGTGATAGTTTGCGTTCTTCTTTTCCTATTCATATCCCTTTAATTTCTTTCTTCTGTCTTATGGCTCTGGCTAGAGTTTCAAGGAGGATGTTGAATAAAAGTGGTGAAAGAGGACATCCTAGTTTTGTTCCAGTTCTTAGAAGGAATGTTTTCAATTTTTCTCCATTTAGAATGATGTTGGCCTTGGGCTTAGTATATATAGCTTTTACAATGTTGAGGTTTGTTCCTGTTATTCCTAGTTTTTCTAGTGTTTTGAACATGAATGAGTGCTGTATTTTGTCAGATTCTTTTTCTGCATCTATTGAGATAATCATGTTATTCTTGTCTTTTAGCCTGTTGAGGTGATGAATTACGTTTATTGATTCCCATATGTTGAACCAATCTTGCATCTCTGGAATGAACTCTACTTGATTTAGTGCACTATCTTTTAAATATGTTGCTGTATGCAATTTGCCAGAATTTCTTTGAGGAATTTTGCATATATATTCATCAGGGATATTGGTCTGAAGTTTTCTTTCCTTGTTGTGTCTTTGTCTGGTTGGGTATCAGGGTGATACTACCTTCATAGAATGAGTTTGGAAGGGTTCCCTCCTTTTCTATTTCATGGAATAATTTGAGGAGGATTGGTGTTAATTCTTCTTTGAAGGTCTTGTAAACTTGGCTAAGAATCTGTCTCGTCCTGGGCTTTTCTTAATTGGTAGACTTTTCATGGTGTCTTCAATTTCATTGCTTAAAATAGATCTGTTTAAATTGTTTATGTCCTCCTGATACAGTTTGGGTATGTTATAAGACTCTAGAAATTTGTCGATGTCTACAATATTTTCTATTTTATTGGAGTATAAATTTTCTAAATAGTTTCTTATTATCATCTGTATTTCAGTACTGTCCATTGTGATATTTCCTTTATCATCATAAATTTTAGTAATTTGAATTTTCTTTTCCTTTTTCTTTCTTGTTAGTTTTGCTAAGGGTTTATCAATTTTATTTGTTTTTTTCAAAGAATTTTTTTTGTCAGTTCTTTGAATTATTTTTTGTTGTTGATTCAATTTCATTGATTTCAGCTCTTTTTAAAATAATTTCCTGTCTTCTAATGCTTTGGTATTTATTTGTTCTTTTTCTAGGGCTTTGATATGTAATATTAGGTCATGAATTGTTGACTTTTTATTCTTTTAATGAATGAGCTCAATGCAATGAACTTTCTCTTAGCACTGCCTTCACAGTGTCCCAGAAATTTTGATATGTGATCACTATTCTCACTTACCTCTAAATATTTTTTAATTTCATCCCTGATTTCTTCTGCTGTTCATTTGTCATTCACTAGCATATTATTTAGTCTGCAGGTGTTAGGGTAGCTTCTATTTTTTATTTCATCATTGATTTCTAACTTCATTTCATTGTGATCTGATGGGATGCAAGGTATTATCTGTTTTTTTTTTTTTTTAATCTATGTATTTGCTAAGAGTTGCTTTATGGCCTAATACATGCTCTATTTGAGAGAAGCATCTGTGTGCTATGCAAAAGAAAGTGTATTCGCTCCTTGATGGATACAACTATTCCATATATGTCTGTATGAAATGTCCTTCTTGGTCCTATCTGATTAACTTTGGCTTGAAGTCCACTTTATCTGATAGGAGGATAGAAACCCCTACTTATTTTACAAGATCCATGTGAATGATATATTTTTTCCCATCCTTTTACCTTCAGTCTGTGGATGTCTTTGCCCATGAGGTGAGTCTCTTGGAGACAGCATATTATTGGGTCTTGTCTTTTAGTCTGCTAGTCTGTGTCTTTTGATAGATGAATTTAAGCCATTTACATTCAGTGTGATTATTGAGAAAGATTTTTATTCCCTGTCATTTTGATTTATTTCTAGTTTTTAATTTGAATTAGTGTCTCCTTTGACTGACTATTCTTTTTGTGTAGTTCCTCCCTTTGCTGGCTTTTGCTTTTATTTTTCATTACATCTTCATGACATATTTTAGTGAATATGTTTCATAGTGCAGGCTTTCTAGTTGTGAATTCTTTTAACTTTTGTTTATCATGGAAGGTTTTAATTTCATCATCAATTGTGAAGCTTAATTTTGGTGGGTATAGTATTCTTGGCTGGCATTCATGTTTTAAGAGCTTGATGTATATATTATTCCAAGACCTTTTAGCTCTGCGGGTCTGGGTTGAAAAATCAACTGAGAAGTGTGTTGGCTTCCCTCTAAAACTGATCTATTGTTTTACTCTGGCAGCCTTTAAAACTCTATCTTGATTCTGTATGTTAGGCATTTTCATAATAATGTGCCTCAGTGTGGATGTTTTGTAATTTTGTACATTTGTTGTCCTGTAAACCTCTTACATTTGATTTTCCATTTCATTCTTTAGGTTTGGGGAAATTTCTGATATCGTTTCATTGAAAAGATTGTGTATTCCTTTGGTTTGTAACTCCACCCCTTCATTTATCCCGATAAATCTTAAATTTGGTATTTTCATGTTATCCCATAATTCTTAGAATTTTCTGTTCATGATTTCTTAACATCTTCTCTCCATGATCAACTCTGTTTTCAAGATTATATATTTTATCTTCATTGCCTGATGTTCTGTCTTCCAAGTGGTCTAGTCTTTCCATTGGTCATGCTTTCCATTGAATTTTTAATTTGTTTATTGCTTTCTTCATTTCAAGGATTTTTGCTTTACTTTTTTTTTTTTTTCCGAGAATCTCTCTTTATTGAAGTGATCTCTCAATTCCTGGATTTTCTCTCTGATTTCGCTCCTTACATTGTTCTGTATGTTGCAGATTGGTTTAACTATGTACATTCTGAACTCCTTCTCTGACATTTCTTCTACATGGATTCTACTATTGGAGCATCTTGGTTTGTTTGGGGTGATTTGTTCCCTTGTTTTTTCATGTGTTTTGTGTGTCTATCCCTTAAGCATTGTGGATCTAGGGCAGTATAGTTTCTTCCCTGTAGACTTACAGTGTCCTTGAAAGTTTCTAGTATCTCACCTTTAAGCAGGAGACCAATTATTTACAGCACCCAGTGCAAAGAATATACAACCTTAAGCCATATAGTTCCTATTCAGACATCTACTGTTTTGTTGCAATAAACAGAAATGATATATTCAATTATTGCCTACAATAATTTAGACATTTAGAATTTCTGTTCATGATTTCTTAACATCTTCTCTCCATGATCAACTCTGTTTTCAAGATTCATTGTCTGATGTTCTGTGTAGTCTGTTGGTCATGCTTTCCATTGAATTTTTAATTTGTTTATTGCTTTCTTCATTTCAAGGATTTTTGCTTGATTTTTTTTTTTTTTTTTTGAGAATCTCTCTTTTACAAAAGGGTTTACAATTTCAAGTTTGCAAAGGGTTTACAAGTTCAAATAGTGGACAAGAGAGAACCAAAGTGGTTTATGATGTGATATTCATGGGGAAGGAGGAGAGAAGATAGAAGTAAAAAAATATAGGAAGACTGAAAGAGGAATTAATATGACTGAAAGAGGAATTAATTAATATTAATTAATTAATTAAGGAGAAAAGAGAGAAAGAGAATCCAGGGAAACAGATAGGGAGATGAAAAATATATATAAAGTAAAAATTGTTAAAAAAATTAAAAAGAAAAAGAATAAGTTAAAAAAAGAGAATACACAAGAAAACTGTAACATTCTGTTCATAGATCCTAGTGCTCAATAAACTGATGCATGAAAAGTACTTCCATTTCAAAGATGGTATAAATGTGAGAGAGAATAGAAAAAAGAAAAAAAAAGGGATCTTGATGAAAACTCGAACTATTGTTTCTGTTGGAGTTCAAAAGTTTCTCAGCTTCCCTTCTCAGCAGTTAGGTGAGGTTTTCTGGAGTTTGATGCTTGCTCCACCCTCAGAGTCCATGGGGTTGATAGGGTGAGAGGGTTAGTCCTGGAAGCTGAGTTCCTGGAGGAGGACGTAGGCTTGGTATGCTCGGTCTCCTTGCTGCATGCCAGTTGGTCTGGAGATTTTAAGTCAGTGCACCTTTAAGACTCAGCCATTGCTGGTTCATGCTGGATGATTGCACCCCAGGGATCTCGTTGTCCACTCATGTGGTGTAGGAGCCTGTTCTTAGTACACTATTTTGCCTACAGACCCCACGATTCCTGGTCTCTGATTCAGTGTCTGAGCTGCATCTGTCCTGCCCCCGCCATTTCATATTCCTCGCCAGGTGCTTCTCTCCCAGCTGGTCCTGCAAGCAGCCAGATTGGAGATTCAGGGGGGAGCCAGGTGGGTTTGTGCGACCAGTATTCTCCTGTGTAAATCTCTTTCCAGGCTTCATTTTCTCCTGGTGACTTAGGTACACTCTTGGTGATGCAGTGTGGGTTTGCCTGTCTTGTTTTTTGGTCCAGACTTGGGATTTCTAGTAATCTGTTTTTCTAGCTGCTAGCCCCCACGCTGCAACTACCAAAATAGTTCCTTCTGCTGTGCTATTTGCATGCCACTGAGAGAGATGGCGACTTCCCTCCCCTTTCACAGATACTGTGCAGCACAGCTTACTGTTTTTTTGAGCAGTGTCTCTGATCTCTAACCTCTCTGTACCCGGACATGCCTCAGTCTTCCTAAGAATGGGGATTCCTTTAATTCCTTTATTGCTTTACTGTATTCTTTTAGGGACTGTTCTGGTTTTCACCTCAGCTACTTTTGTGGCTATGGGGCTAAGGTCTTCCCTCTTTGTTTTATTATATACAATTTCTTGAGTACCTAATCTGTTTTGAATGTCCAGTATTTCCAGTAATGTTCCCCCTAATTCATGATTGTTTACCCACTTTACTGAAAAGTTGCCTGTCCACTTTTCTTGACTCACACCACAGAGCTACTAGGGAAGTGACCCTTCTCTTCTGCCGTCTTGCCACCTCCTCCTGGTCCATTCTTGTCTTTCATGACCTTGGCAGTTTTGAAGAATAATGATCAAGGCATTTTGTAGAATGTCTCTCATAATGTGCTTGTCTGATATTTCCTCAGAATTAGATTGTGATTCTGGAACTGTGGAGAGTGCACCCAGAGGTGATGTGCCTTTCTCAGTGCTCCATAGGAGGTGTTCCATGCTGTCAGGAGGACTTGATATGGATGATAAAAGGTGAGTGCTTACCTTTATCACGTGTTCCCATGGTGTCTGTCAGGTTTATCTCTGTTTTCCTGAAGATTTGTGATGTGGAGAATTTTTTTTTCTTTTGTGCTTCTTGGCTACACACACACACACACACACACACACACACACAATCTTTTACACGTTCTAAAATATAACAGCCTGATTGAGATTTAGTTTATATATATCACATAGTGCATCCCCTTAAGAGTGTGCAAATTGATGGTTTGTATTACATACACAGAGTTGTGCAACATCACCACAATGAATTTTAAAGCTTTTTTAGTCTCAAGAAGAAATCCCATTGCCATTAGTAGTCACTAACATTCATCCTCAATGCCCAGCCCTAGGCAGTCCATCCCCATTGATTTGCCTATTCTGGACATTTTATTGAAATGTTGTCCTGTCACATGTGCTCTTTTGTGACTGAGTTTTTCATTTGCATACTGTTTTCATGGTTTCTCTGTGTGGTGGTGATTTCAGTGCTGCATTCCTTTCTGTTGCTAAATAATATTCCACTGAGTGGACAGTTGTGTTTTGTTTACCCATTCATGAGCTGATAGAAATTTAGGTTGTTTTCAATTTCTATCTGTTGTGTATAATGCTGCTGCAATCATTTATGAACACATTTTGAAAAATTAAGCTCTGTATCTTAATTATTGAGGTCTAAGAGGGAAAGAGTTATTTATATAATCTATGTGCAAGTCTTCCATGAGATATTTTCTCCAATCAATGGCTTGTCATTTTTGTTTTGTGTGATTTGGGGAGCAAAAGTTTTTAATTTGCTGAAGTTTTATGTTTTAAACTGATAAATTGATCATTTTATGTTTTAGCTTTTATATAAAATGCTTAAACTATTTGAAAATTAATTTTTATGTATGGTATGAGGTAAGTCTTAAGGCTTTTTTTGTCCCCATGTGAATATCTATTTATTCTAGCATCACTTTTTTAAAAGACTCTCCTTTTCCTTTTTACCTTTATGAAAAACCTCTTGATGATATATTTGTGGATCTCTTTTTCGACTCTTTACAGTGATTTGTCTGATATTGATACAGCCCCTCCAGCTTTCCTTTTACTGGTGTTAGCTTAATATAGCTTTCTTCATCCTTTAATTTTAACTTATTTTTATGTTTCTGTTTGAAGTGCATTTCTTATAAGTGGAATATAATTGGCTTTTGCTTTTTAAATCTTCTGTTATGAACCTTTGTCTTTTAATTGGAATGTTTAGAGCATTTACATTTAATGGAATCATTCATGTGGTTGGTTTTAAATCTATTGTCTTGCTGTTTTCTATTTGTCACACCTGTTTTTTTCTTTTTTTTCTTTATTTACCTTCTCTTGGATTAAGATTAATTGAATATTTTAGAAAAATTTTTCCATTTGTCTTTTTTAATATAACCATAGTTCATTGTTTTGTTATTCTAATAGTTGTCTTAGTGTTGTTTTATTTAATTAATTCACGAATTTCTTCATTCATTCATACAGACATGCATTCATACCAGGGGCACTCTACCATTGAGCTATACCCAGCCCTTTTCACATTCATTTTTGAGGCAGGGTCTTGCTGAATTGCCAAGACTGGACTTGGATTGGCTACTTTCCTGCCTCAGCCTTCTGCGGTGCTGGGATGACAAGTATGTGCCTCCGCCCTCTTGCTCAGTGCTTACCGTCTGTGTGTGCTCCTGATCACAGCCCCTTGAAGGGGTGTTGCGACACCTCATTTCTAAGAGCTGTCCAGCAGTGTGCTTCCACTTCCTGCCTGCTGGTCTTTACACTGTTTTTATAGTGCATCTTACTTATGTGTATGTTTCTCCCCAGGAGGCCTAAGTCATTCAGATTGCACCTGCAGACTGTGGTCCCTTGGAACAGTGGTGGCAGTGACATATTCTTCCCTGATGACTGGTGCCGCCTCTGTGTGGAGTGCTTGGGCACCCTCAATTTGTGGTGGCCTGCCATCTTGTGTGGTTCCTCCTAGTTTTTCCTCTGCTCCTCAGCTGTGGGCTGGAGTGCTGCTCTTCTGTGCACTGCCAAGGCCCTGTGGCCTGAGTCTCCCCTTTCCTTAAGATGACTGTCACCACTTATCCTGCCCATAGCTTTCCTTACTCCCCCAAGTAAGCATCATCACTCCTTCTCATTTTATGGGTTTTATTGCTGATAATCACAGGAAGATGGGAAAGTAAAAATAGTGAGTGTAGAGAAATGTCTGAATTTTAAAAAAAAATGCCTTCCAGACTCAGAACCCTCAGTCAGAGGGAGGGCTTCCAGGTGCCTCTTTGGTAATCTGCCTTCTGTGTTTATTGGCTCTTAATTTCTTCCACTACCTCAGACTTTTCTTTCAAGTCTGTTTAGTCTTGAAGAATCAGTCAGCGAAGGAGAATAAGATTTTTCCCTTGTCTTACTGGATAGTTTCAAAGTCTAATGACTGCCAGACTGGGAGATGTGGGTCCCCACTGAAGTGACTGTCTGAGACAGGCCTCAGCAGTTCTGTCCTCCTTGTGGACGGTGGTTGCTGCCTTCATTTGCTCCATCACCTGGCTTAGCACAGTGCCTGGAACATAGTGTCCTTCGGTCAGTGTTATCCACATAGCTGTGTGGATTGTTGCTCATCTCCATAGTCAGATTATTGTTAGAGGACGCCTTGATATCATCTGGGACTTCAGGGCTGATGAAGATGACTTCTCAATGGTAGTGGAAATTGTAGTTTGACAGAAGATTCTGGTTTGTAAAACTACTGCGTCACATATTTTTTACTTATATGTTTGTAAGAAATGATATATACCCAGTGGTAGCAAAATTAAAAATCTGTTTATTAATCAATCAACTTTAAGCAGTCTGACCACAAATGAGTTTGTCATAAAGAATGGGTATCTTATTTGAAAATGACACAAATCGTCCTTATTTTAGAAAATTAGGAAGACTAATAGTTATGAATGCCATTTGCCCTGGCAGTTAGGCCTTTTTTGTATTTCTTGAGTTTTGCCAGACGATTGGTTGCTAAGAAATACCCAATCAAAAGAGGTCCTTTGGATTAGAACAATCCCAGTCATTAGTTTTTCTCACCTGTGATCTCCATGGGCTAAATCTTGATTTTTCTTTCTCTTTCTGCTTCTCCATGATTGCTATTCTGGAAGAAAAGCACGTTGCTGTGCGGCAGATGCCACGGCCTTGCCTGTGCCCCCTCCCCCGCCCCTCGGTAGAGATGAGTGAGATGAAGAATGCAGGGTTGCCGGCCCTGACAGCTGCTGCAGCCCCCTTGCCTGCTCTAGTAACGAATGGCGAGCCACTGCAGAAAGTTTCAGGACTCTTAGGCTTTAGAATTTGGAGCATTTTAAACTGAAAATAGAAAAATAAGCCTTCCGTGTACTTCCCATATTAGTTTAAAATATTCATATGAATATGACACAACGCTTTTAAAAAGACCCAAGTGGATGTTTGGAGTCTTTAAATGGATTCTCTTTGTAAATGAATCACCATTTACAGTGCTGCTGCAATTATATATTTGTGTTAAATTTAATGTGGTATATTGGAGCTAGAGCCGCTCTTTTGTTTAATGCTTTGCCTTAGAAATAATTGGGATGCGTGGATTGTGGGGGAGTGCATTTATGAAAGAATTATTTATAATGTATACATTCTGGCTGGAATTTAAATAAGCACAACCCATAGGCCTGGCATATAAGCCATTAGTTGTAATGGCTTTTGGATGCTGGCCCAGCATGCAGACTTCTTGCTCCTTCCTCGATTTATATATGGCTTGTTATAATAGAGTTGTCATTCTCTCTTCTTTTTATGTTTTTATATTGCCGTATAGCTTATTAGCTTTTTAAGCCTGTCTGTAGCATAAATACTCTAAATGGGAAATGATTTTTAAACTGCATTTGTCTAATTTGTTTGATGAAGTATTTTAGTAAGAAAAGCTAAAAACTATAAGTATATACTATATAAGATGCTTGGCTTAACCTTAATGTAATCCTTTCTCTGGTTTTCCTTGCTCTAGAGTCCATGGTACAAACCGAGTTGATGAAATAGGTCCCTCTTGTTGGCACTTTTCTACAAGGAAACAATGCACGTTTCCAGTGGTGTTGTGTGGATATCTCATACCTGCTGTAGTGAGAGACCTTACGAATCCAGTCAGGTCTGAACATTGTCACCTAGATCTCCTTAGCAAATCCTCGTTGGTCTTGTTTTAGCTGATATTCATGATTCAGAAAACAGTCTCCTTAGAGCTGGTTCAGGAACATAGGCTCTGCTTGTGCTCAGCTCCTCTCATGAAGCAGGAGGGGTAGGCAGCAATGCATCCTGTAGACAGGGCCTTTCTCTTCTCATTAATATTTTGTTATGGAAATTTTTCAACCTGCATTGCAGGAGAGGGAAAATTAAAATGAATGTTCATGTACCTTCATCACTTCAGCCAGCATTGACATTTGACCAATCATTTTTCATTTTTCTTCCAAGGTAAAATCATCCCAGATAAAAGCAATTCCCAGACACCCTATCACTTCAACTATAAATACTTTAGTGTAGCTAAGAAGTACTCTTTTTAAGAAACATAATGACAATGCCATTATTATAATTTATAAATTATTAATAGTTATTTAATATCATCTAACATCTAGTCATTGGTCAGATTGTCCCAGTTTTCTCATACGTGTGGCTTTTGCAAATGGTTTGTTCAAAACAGAATACAAATAAAGTCCCAAACTTGAATTTAGTAGATAAGTCTCTCAGATCCCTCTGCCTTTCCCTTGTCATTTATTTATTGAGGAAGCCAGACCTTAATTCTACAGAATTTCTCACATTATGGATCTGGCTTGTTCCATCTCTAGCGTCACATTGTCTTCCTGTTCCAAGTATTTTTTATAAATTGGTAGTTACATCTGGAGGCTCCATGAGACTCAGTTTCTGTTTTAGAGAGATAGTAGATAGGCTATTAGAGAGATTGTAGATAGGCTGTTTTTTCCTGCTGCATCAGATCAGGAAGCACAGAAACTCTTGAGTGGCCCTTTCTGTGTGTCAGCTTTGACCTGGTTGCAGGTGTCATCAGCCTTGTCCTTCCATATAAAGCTGCCCATCAGTTTGTCAGCCAGCTTGATGGTCACTGCCCAAACCCAGTATTTTTGTGGGAGGATGTTCAGTTATGAGGCTCTGGTTCTATCATTCTTTCTTAGTTTAATGACTAGAATTTGTAAAGAGCTTCTCCTGTCAACTATTTGGTTAACCCTGAAGATCTATTTGTACAGAGAAAGACAGGGCAAGTGGTTTATTTTCCCCATTATTTACCTATTTCCAGAATAATTAGCTCGTGTCCTAATAATCTGCAGAGGTGACCAGTTAGGTTTTTAGATATGTTTTTAATATTGTTATTATCCCCTGAATTGTAACCTAATTAGATAATACTTTAATCCACTGTGGGCCTGTTCTTTTGTTGTTGTTGTTTGTTTGTTTGTTTTTAGTTGTAGATGGACATAATACCTTTATTGAACCCAGTGCCTCATACTTGCTAAGCAAGTGCTCCACCACTGAGCCCCAACCCCAACCCAAGGGCCTGTTCTTTTTGATGATCAAGTTATCCCAGCTTTGACCAGTGGAAGGCCTTCAGTTTGGCTCCAGAATCTTCTTGAAGTTGCTCAGTAGACTTTGATAGTGCATCTGTGCCCAGAATGTGCCGTTCCTCCAAGAAGCTCAGGTTCCTTTACAGAGGAAATGATAATAGGAAACCAGAGCATAGTCCTGTGGGTACGCATAGTGACAAGGGTGAGCTTTGCTTCTAGTGACAGAACAATTTCTTTTTTAAATAAAATCCCTCATGAATTTATATTGATATTTCCAACTCAAATTTAGGATAATAGGACTTGTATTTAACTTCTTTGGTTTTATATTTGTATCTTTTTTTTAAACCTAAGAACATAAATCTCGCTTCTTAATGACATTAACATGTATGTGCATCAAAGTAAAACCCTAGAGCATTGCTGATGGTGTGGCAGTTTGCCAAATGCAGCTTAGGATTTCTTTGTGTTCCTTTTGCCTTGGGGTTACTCCCACTAGAAATGCGTATGTTACCATGTTTTAAAGCCACTTGCATTGAACCTTCTTTTGTAGTAAAGCCACCAGCTTGACACACAGTTAGACTCATGTGTGTATGTGTGTGTGTGTGTGTTGAGGTAAGTGCCTACTGTTTTGTCTAGGCTGGTTTTGACTTCTCTGCCTCAGCCTCCTGAGAAGCTAGGACTATTGGTGCATAGCTATTTATTTATAAGAATAGTTTCAGCTTTTACATTTTGATTTGTAATTATTTAAGGTGGTTACTTAGTTCCAAAGTCAAAAACAAAACCTATCTGGTCTCCTGTCTCCATTCCTGTCCCTGCTGCCTGTTCTCTCCCTCCCTTCTAGGTAACCCTCTCTTTCAGGGTTTGGCTTTTTCTTACCTTACAACTCTCAGATCATGGCCTTGTGCTCCCCATTTCTGTCCTTGCTCAGATGCACTGTGCCACAACCTGCCTGCTTCTCTCCCCTGCTCTCCCTTGCTCTCCCTGGTGCTGGGAATCTGTGGATCTCTTCTTTGTTTGCTTTTCCTTGCAGTCAGGTACTCTATGGGAGGATGAAGCTTACATTTTTGCACATTGGGGTCAATTCTAGTCTTTTATACTGTAATTCTGTTGTGAGGAATAATAGCCTGGCAACATTCTATCTGTGCCAGTAGTGTCTTCTGAAGATGGCTTTCCACAAAGGGTAAATGTATTTAATTTTTAATGGTATGCCATGTTTTCATTATTTTTAAAGAAATTCTAAAATTCTGACTTGTCTTTCTTCCTTGATCCAGTGTTATTAAAGGAGCAGATGCCCAGTTTTAACTATTAAACCGTGTGACGGGATGGAGTTTTCAAGTAGGGAGAAGGTTGCCTGTTTCCACTCTTCTAACCTGGGTGTCTGGACATGTTTGCATTTCCTCTCTAGGTGCTAGCCTTATTTCCCACATGGTCTAATCAGAATGTGGTGCAGTTTCTTCCACTCACTCACTTACTCTGACAGGTTCTGAGTGCCCATTACGAGCCAAGCTCTGCGCTTTGTGCCTGGGGATAAGGAGACGAACAGGACAGATGTTCTTCCGCAGAACACACATCTGTGGGTGCAGACATTTCCCTGTTTCTTCATGATCGTCATCTTTTCAATTTTGTTGAATGCTTGGATTTTTTCAGCTGTGTGTGTGTGTGTGTGTGTGTGTATGCGCGCGTGCGCTGTAGATACAGTGAATGTTGTAAAGAATGCAGTTTTATTATTTTGATTTTTCTTTTGTCTTTGGATACATTCTTAAAAATGAGATTATACTGGGTAAGGGGATTTGACATTCTCTTGACCTGTGTCATCTGTCATTGACATATACCCTATTATGGAAGGGTTGAGGCAAAAAGTGTGGTTTTAATTCCAGAACCTAGCATGGTGCCCTCAGTTGCTCTGTGATTGCTGCAAGGCGCATCAGTGACCAAGAGCAGGCACTCGCCACTGTCCTCCCACACTGCTTCCCCACTTCAGCCTCCACCCCACTTCCTCCGCTCCTGCCTCAGTGGCTCCCTGCCCTGCTCTCACCAGGGCTGCTGTGCTTCTGAGCTCTGCTCTGGCCACACCTGCCCTCCTTTCCTCTCTCCTGCTGCCCTGGCCTTCTTGCCTCTGGAGATGGCTGGCTGCACAACCCCATCCTTACCTGCATATCCTTTCTGTTCTTCCTCAGCTGCTTCCTCTGTCATCCCACCCTTTTGGGCCCATCCCTGCCACCACCTCCATTTTTTTTTCCCTTTTGACAGTGCTTCCCTGGTCCTGCCTGCACAGTCCCATCCCCCTGTGTTCTCTACTGCTGGTTGTTGATCTCCATGGGAGGGAGTCCCATCATGCATTGATTGGTGCCATTGCAAATTTATGGCTTCCAATCGTGGCTGGACTTGCAGCGTGGCGTGGCAATCCTTTTCCTTGTCCCTCATCAGCTGCTTTTCACATTATCCTTGGCAGCTTTCTTAGACCTTTGCCACTTTCATCAGGCCCCTCACCTCATCCTGCCTCCGCCAGGCAGGTGACCTTGCCTTTTACATCACTGAGAAAATAGAGGCCTTCAATCTTCATCCCCTATTGCAAAGAATGGATCCACCATCTGCTTTTTCAATTCCCCTGAGCTGCAACCTGGGAGCCATCAAAATTCTTCCCTCTCACCTCCTACATCCAGTTAGACTCAAGCCACATCATCTTTGATTCTATCATAAATACATAATCCTGAGGGTATCCCTCCTCTCCATTCCCACCATTTTTAAACCCAAAGCTGGGAGAAAACTAGCCTTACTGAACACTCTGAAGCCCTCCTGCCCCTTGGCATAGCACATACTCCTTTGTGGGATGCCTGTGCCTTCCTGCCATCAGCCCTCTCAGGACCTCATCCTCTGAACCTGCCTGCTCTTCCCAGTGCTCCTTCTGTCTGCTCCTGTCAGTTTGCGCTTTCCATTGCTAGATGCTTACCCTTGCAGACGTCAACTGTGGGGCTGCTGGCAATGCCCCAAAGGTCCACGGTGAGTTAAGATTCTAGCTCTGCAGAGATGCAGATGGTTTTGCCCACAGTGGTAGGGCTGCCAGGTACTTCTGGGCACTTGCCTCTCAGGACAGTGTGTTCATCACCTTGAATGAACACCAGCACTCAGGCGAGGCATGCCATTGGCAGTGCTGGGGCAAGACCCAGTTTCGGGAGGACCGCTGCAGCCTTGCTCAGTGACAGTTTCTTGAGCCATGGCTCAGTGAGAAGCACTGCTCCAGGACGAGGGTAGATGGCCTGCTTTAGTTCTCCTGCTGTCCGCACCTGGTGAATGACAGTTGTCTCAGAGCCAAGGAAACTGAGATGCTAGCAAATGGAGCTCTGGGTGTCAGGTAGTACTAGGTGGTGGACTTGCTTTCTGAGGCTCACCTGTCATCTGTTTGGGATGGTGGAGGCTCTTCTAGCTCTATAACTAGAAGCTGCTCTCCATGTTCTGAATCTGAGCCCCTGACTGTAGAAGTAGATCTCATTGTCTTGACCCCTATGACCTTGTGCAGGGTCTGCTCCTGGTGACATTGCAGTGAAGGTGTGTGGAGCTGAATTGGCTGCAAGCTCTCCTTTGCCCTGTGGCTGTGTCTTCTCAGCTGGCGTGGGCTCTGCTTCAGTCAGGTGTCTTCCTGTGGCTTTCTGCTCCTGTCGTCCTGACTTGGCCTGCTCACTGTCTGGCATTCTCATTGGCTTTTCTCTTTCCATCATGATCGTGCCCCAGTCTCCCTCCTCTCTTTGCTCCTCCCTGGCCTTGACCCTGAGCACACCACCCACTCTGCTCCCTATAGCCAAACTCCTCTGCCTGGGTTGTCACTCAGGCGTCCACTTCCTGCATCACAGAGGATGCTCCTGGAAGCTGATTAATAGGAATCTGGCCATGAACTTGACCAGTCTGCTCATTGGAAAATCCAGTGCTTTTTTTTTTTAAGTAATTTCAATTTTTAATATATCATGAATTATTCAAGCATCCATGGAAGGATTGTGCAGTTGTGCAGTGAATACTGCTATGCCTACAAACATACCCATTCTGCAGCTTTGATTTAGAGGTCACAGCTATGGTAACAGCACCCTGTATCCCTCCCTTCCATAGGAAGCAGCCATCCTTCACAGCTTGGTGCTCACGGATGATTCACTTGGTGACGGTGAGTAAGCTCTCATCTCGAGTTTTGGTGCTGCACCACCTCACACAGGTGGCACTGGACTGTGCAAGGCGCATCATTGCCTGCGCTTCCCTCTGTGCTCTAGGTCTACCCACGTGGATCTGAGGCACTCCCAGTCATCCATTTTAAGTGCTTCCTAGCACTGTAGTTAGGTTCCCCCTTCTACTTGCTTATCTGGATAATGATCCTTTTTTGACTTCTTTTTCTTCTTTGCTTGATCCATTGAAGCCATTGGTCACTGTTCATTATTGTGAATTTTTAAAAAATATTTTTTAGTTGTAGATGGACACAATATCTTTATTTATTTTTATGAGGTGCTGAGGACCGAACCCAGTACCTCACATGTGTGAGAGAAGTGCTCTACCATTGAGCCCCAGCCCCAGTCCCATGACTTTTTTTTAATGTATTTTTTTTTTTGCCTTTGTTTTATTTTTTTATTTTTTATATGGCGCTAAGGACTGAATCCAGTGCCTCACACATGCTAGGCAAGTGCTCACCCACTGAGCCCCAGCCCCAGCTCCACCACTGTGAGTTTTTGAAGAAACTTTTACTGGATGCCTGTTTAGGCATTTCATGCTGCTACACCTCAGCAGTGGGATGGAAGGGTGATGGACACATCCCTGACTCTCCTGGGGCTTTGCCCTGGGACCCTCCCTCCTTTGGATTCTGGTGAGAGTAGCTTTAGTACTCACCCGTGTGCATGTGGGCGTCCTATATCCCAGACCCTCTTCTCAGTCCTTTGTTAAGTCCTTTCATTCCTACAACAGCCCCCTGAAATTGGTTCTACACGCTTGACAGTCCACGGCTTAACAATAGTGTAAGGTTTTTGAACTTTACAACGATGTGAAAGCATACTCAATTTTGTTTTTCACTTTCTGAGTATTCAGTAAATAACATGGAATATTCAATACTTTTATAAAATATACTTTATGTTAGATGAACTTGCCCAACTTGGGCTAATGTAAGTATTCAGAGCACATTTAAAATAGGTGAGGCTAGGCTATTATGTTTAGTAAGTTAGGTATATTAAATACACTTTTGATTTTAAGATATTTTCAACTTAACAATGGATTTATTGGGACAGAAACACATCATGGGTCTGGGAACATCTGTATTCTTTTTCTTGATTTCTTTCTTTCTTTCTTTCTTTTTTTGCAGAGCGTGGGATTGAACCAAGGACCTCATTCATGCCAGGCAAGCTGAGCCACATCCTCAGCCCCTGTGATCCACTTTTATAAAAAAAATTATTTTTTAGTTGTTGGTAGACCATTATTTTATTTATTTGTATGTATGTGGTGCTGAGGATAGAACCCAGTGCCTCACACATGCTAGGCAAGTGCCCTACCACTGAGCCCCAGCTTCAGCCCCCTTATGATCCACTTTTACAGATGAAGACAGTGACTCTTAGACAGGCCAAGTCACTTGTGGAGGGTGACTTCATAGGTGTGCTGTCCAGCACAGGCGGGACACAGCATTCCTCTTAACAGCCAGAGCCGGCACCAGTGTCATAGCATCTCCTCTTGGCTCCTGGGTGCCCCCGCCTTGCCCCTCCCCCTCTTCCTAACTTGCCTTGCTCCTGTCTCTGTCACCATCCCTTGGTCCTCTGCCCATCCCTAAGGATTGGTTTTCTTCATGGGATTGTCTTTGGTCTTCTTTTTCTCATGGTACCAGGGCTCCCTCCACGGTCTCATCTGCCACCCCACCCAAGGGAGAATTCACATGCAGGGCGGGTTTCTCTCTGCTTCTGTGTTTCTCTCCGGTTCTCAGCTCCAAACACATGCTAGACCCTTAATCAGAGTGTGACACCGCAGAGTTGTGGACGTTCACTTCTCACCGCCCCCAAGTCCTGTCATCCGTGTGTGGGTAATATTGTGGGCTATCACCTTTCTCCTGCTGGCAGCCAGCCCGGGCCTCATTCCTCCCACCTGGTTGTTGCAATAGCTGTCTTCCTGACCTTTCCACCTTCAGTCTTTCGTTACCTCCAATTCACTCAGCATAGCGCTGTCAGAATGATCTTCTTGAAACACTTGTTTTCCTTCGTCGCTGGTCAGAAGCACTGGTGTCACCTCCCTTCTGTGGCCAGCAGGCTTGCCCTCTTATAACCTGCTGTTGACTGATCATCTGCGACTCTGTCTGCGTACTTCTGTGACCTGATATTATTTTCCTGCCTCCCCATCATGGTGATGGGTTGTGTGTTTTATTACTTTCTCTGTAAATGGCAATTTTGTGTGCTTTCATTTCTCTAAAAATGACTCTCTACCTTTTTCGAATCCCTCCGAGTCCCAGTACTTGTTCACTCAATGCTGATGGCAAAGAACAGACGCTCCTCTGCCCTCATCTTCTGTTGTTTACGGAGTCTTTCTTTTCCACACCAGTGTCTTCTTGAACCCCTTCCCTGTGGTGTTCTTTTGCACCAGATGTCATTCATATCTCGGGTGTATTCTAGGATTCACCAAGCAGCAGGAGGAGGGTGCCATGTTTTCCAGCTCCATGTTTGCAGAGGAGAGAATGCACTAAATCATCCATTTATTCAACAGTTCCTAATAGAACAAAAAAGTCATGCCCAATACTGCTGGTCTAGAGGTTATGCTGGAGGACAGACTTGGTACCTGCTCTCTGAGTTCACCCTCTGTGGTGGGGGAGACAGGTGGTAGTTATGAGTCATGTGGGTCAAGATCTGTATATATGTGTACAGTGTCAGTATATCCATGCAGAAACATGGGAAGAGCCATGGAGGGAGAGTGCAAGGCTCGTTTTGGTGTAGACCAGGACCTGGCCCAATTGGAGTTCAGGGAGGAAGGGGCTTTGGACTGAGAGGGTGGAATGGTAGCATCAGCTGAGCCGAGGGGCCCTGGGGAGGAGGAGGGAAAGTGCAGGAGACTGAGCATTGAGTGCTCAGCCGGGGCAAAGATGGAGGGCCTGCTTGGGAGTCTAGTCTTCTGCTACTATTTCACCTTTGCCTTTTCCCCCTCTTCTAGGTTAGCAGATCCAGTCAGGAAGTGCTCTTGATTCTACTGGAACAAGATCTACTTTTCCGTCATGATATTGGAAACAAAGCGTGTCCAGTTCTGCTGGAGCTGTCTGCCCCAGACAATGTTGATGAGGAGAGCAGAAGCTGTGAGCTGAACCTGACAAGTAGTGACTGCAAGAACCCATTGGGTCTGTCCTGTATGCTGGCGTGTGCAGGACTCGAAGGGACATATGTGTTCATTCTGGCCAGCACCATTCCTGTAGCCAAGGTGGCCAGTGACTCAGCCTCAGTCACAGGAAGCTCATGGGTCAACCCTGAGCCTGCTGCAGAGGCAGTGGTCCTTTGAGCATTCCTCATTTAAGAAGGCAGGGCTCTGGAAATGGAAATGATGTGGTGGCCGAGGCATGGGCCTAGCACCTCTGCTGGGTGAAATGCTCAAGTGCACAGACAGAGCCTTTGACCTGCCTGGATCCTGGGGCTTGTTTCTGCAAGGCAGGAACATCATGTGGTATGTGAGATGATTTTCAGTGGTACTTGAGATAGTTAAGGAAAAATTTGGGTCTAATTTATGATGTAGGGCAAGAACTCAAGTAGACAGGTAAGCACAGGTAAGCACAAAAGCCACTGTGAAGGATGCAGATGTGAACAGATGTTCATAGCAGTGTGGGAAATGCTGTTGAGTGTTTGTGTTCATATCAGTTAAAGACATATGATGAAAGTAATAATTTCTCTACTAGTATCTTCTCTCTTTAATAGTTAATGAAATGGTACCCTTGGGTTTGGAAGAGTTCTGAGCCCATTGCTAAGTGACTCTACGACTTTCTGCTTGCTGGAGCCTTTATTTGCAGACCAGTAGTTGATGAGCCATTGGAGCTTTTACCAACCTGAAATCAGAGGCTGCAGCCTGGCCTGTGGCTCCAGGGGAGGTTGTCATGGACCATCTTGTTTCTGAAGCTGCCATTCCTCCATTGACCAGTGCAAAGGTTGCTGTGTGGCATGACCCTTTCTGTGTGCAGTACAGAAGTGCATAGCTTGGGATTATTTCAGCATTTTAGGAAAAATTTGTACATAAACGATTTTAAAAATCATGAGCCTTAATTATGAGTAAATAAAAGAGGATAGTTTTCTTAAACTATCTTTTATTAAGATAAACTATCTTTTCTTAAACTATTCTTTTATTAAGTAAAGAATGATATTAGAGAAAGGAATTATTTTCTTTTCCAAAATACAAAATCATTATACACCATAGAGCTAAAATATTATATTGTGTCATTAGAACATTTGGCAATTTTTCTTCGTTTATGTAAAAGTTTTCTTCAACTATGTGTTAAAGGCCTGGATTTTTAAATTAATTTAATTTTTTGCATCTTCCATATGTTTATAAGATGAATCAGCCTGAAGAATAATTGATTGTTAAAATTCAAATTCTCCAGGGTTCTTTTATAAATTTCAAGTTTCTCTACAAGAAATTAAATTTATTGTGCAAAATGAACCTGGATAATAACATTTAGTGGGGTATTTGGCAGTTGAGCAGTGAACTTTGCCAACTAGATCTTCATTTGGAAGTTGATTAGGTGAGTTTCCAAGGTTACGATCCACAACCAAATATCTTATCCCTAAGGACTGATAATACCATGAAAAATAATGCTAAATGCTATCATTTTTGCATGATATTTATTTTGTTTTGTTTCCAAACGCTCCATTGTTGTCAGCAATATCCTTCTTCTTCTTTTTTCTTCTTTGAAACATTTGGAAAATATAACAGGCCCCTCAGAAGCTCTCTCCACAAATCACTTGCAGAACAAATTAGTTCACATAAATTTTCTTTCTCATTCAAAGTGAGTTGCTGGTATCATGGCTTGAATCTTGAGCTGTGGCTGCAAGAACTGAGATGGCCTTGGACCCCCTACCCACTACTAGGCCAGGCACATGCCTTTGTCCCCACAGTGTTTCTAGAGGGTTTCTGAGCTTCTCCCCAGAGCTCCTATAGGAACAGACTGTGGAGTGTCCTGTATGGCCTTCATGAGTCTTGGTCTAGTTCCTCACCAGAACCTCAGAGAGAACATGCCCCTTGGGCCCCCAGGAGCTGTGGGGTGCAGACAGAGCTCACCTCTTGTCAGCTGGGAAATGGCACTGTGGGTAGAGTGTGGGTTTCATTATTCAAGGAAGTCACGTGTGTGCTTTGCAGGTTCTGATTCAGCTGGTCTGTGAGTGACCTTCAGCACTGTGGCACCAGCATGTTTCTGTTTAGAAGTGGTTTGGGGAGCTGATGGTTTGCAGGGTGATCGAGAAGAAAAGAATTAAGTTGGGCTGGGCCAGTGCCCTCTGTGTCTAGGGCTGTCTTTGCAACCATGTGAACACTGCCACAGTGCAGGTGAAAATACATACCTACTGAGAACAGTGCTGTTCGGAGGAATGGCTTCTCACTCCTAAGGAAACTGCTGGGATGAGGATAGATTCCTGGGTTCCTATCTGCTTCTTGCTCATGTAATCTTTCTCAACCCCCCAAGCAGCATTAGTGACTTTAGAGTTTGTACATATCTGTCTTCTGTCACTCGACAGTTGAGTTGTGAGCTCTGTTTGTTTCTCCCTTGAGACAAGGAACTCCTCAAACATGGGCCCGGCATCTCTGCACCATCAACACGCAGCACAGTGCAAGGCCCAGTGTCGGTCCTGGATAAATGTTAGTTGTTGGATGAATGGATTGGTTCAAGGCGGCAAGAGCTGTATCTTGTAATTATATCTAGACAGGATAAACAGGCCACCGGAGACCAATTATAATTCCTCTTGCTTGCAGGGAGGCCATTAGCATTCTGAAATTATAACTAATTGTCAGAAGCCTGTTCTCTCTTGCAATGCATTTCACATTAAGGCTTCCTCATTTTTTGTCGTCATTCCTGTTTTTAAGCTCATTTTTATCTGTGCATTTATTTAAAGAGTATGCTGTGGTTATACGCCATAAAGAATAGTTGGTTCCAACAAACTAAACGCAGATCATCATTTTATATACGTGGTTCCCGAGGCCACTGGAAAAATCATTTCTTGTCACTCAGTGTGCTGACTTTTAATGATTCTTGCTTTGTTTTATACTGTGTGATAATAAGGTCATGTGGGTGTGGCAGAGGGGAGTGGAAGGAGGTACTGGGAACTCTTTAGTTGCCTGTTACCCTGGAAACAGAAGCCTAATGTCTCTGTTTATTGTGGCTGTAACTGTACAACTTTGCTGAGTGAGATCAGAAATATGTGCCTCCTAAGTTAGAAGACAAGCCTTTTCCTTTTTTGTGCTATGGAGCTGGTTTCTGCTTCTACCTGCTCTGATTACTCTTTTTTTTTTTCTCTTGCCTGCTTGTCTGCAAATTCCAAATAGAGTGATGGGTGGATTACCTACTCAGGACCTTTTCCTACTATAAAGCAGCAGTGCTGAGTATACATTGAGAGTGGCAGACTTCAGAGACAGAAGGTCCTCCCTTCCTTCCTCCCTTCCCTTTCCCTCTTCACTCCCTTTTATTTTAATTTTTTGGGGGGTTACAGGGATTGAACTCAGGGACACTTGACCACTCAGCCACATCCCCAGCCCTATTTTGTATTTTATTTAGAGAACAAGGTCTCACTGAGTGCTTAGTGCCTCGCTAAACTTCTGAGGCTGGCTTTGAACTCGCGATCCTCCTGCCTCCGCCTCCCAAGCCACTGGGATTACAGGCGTGCGCCACTGTGCCCAGCCACTCCCTTTTATTTTGGGGGCAAGATTGGGAGAGTGTTTTTTAAAAAACTTTTTTAGGGCAACTTTTCATTTGTTTTATTTTAACATTTTTCAGAAAAGTTGCAAGAATAATAACCCAAACTCCTGTACCTTTTATCCAACTTCCTTAGTAGTTCGTGTTCTACTCCATTTGTTATCATTTTCTCTCTTTAAGCACATATACATGGGCGTGCACATGCACACACATTTTTTTTCCTGAGTATTCAAGAGTAAGTTAGAGACATTGTGCCCCTTTACATCTAAATACTTCAGTGTATATGTCCTAAAAGGAAATTATTTTTGTACAACTACAGCACAGTGATCAAATTTGGGGAATTTTAGCATTGATATTGTGCTAATCAATGTCTGTCATTTGCAGTTCACATCTCGGTGCCATTTGTGGAGGATCTCTCATTGTGTCAAGTTGTCTCCACTGATCTGGTCTGGTTTCTACCAATTTGGAACAGTTACTGAGTCTTTGAATTTTGTGACATTGATATGTACAGGCTGGTTCTTTTGTAGAACGTCTCCGGATTTGACTGATGTGTCTTAATGAATGGATTCAGTCTGTCCATCTGGCTGAGTGTCATAGAAATGATATGTTCTCAGTGTGTCATGGCAGGAGGCACAAGACCTGCTAATACTTGGGATGTTAATTTTGTTGACTTCATAGATAGAGACAGTATTTGCCCAATTTTACAGGAGAGTTTCCTCAAGGCTGTGTGAGTATACTCTTCCTCATTAAACTTTCACTCATGAATGTTAATACCTGTGGATAATTCTAGTTGTTCCCTTTCCATTATTTGCTAATAGATTGTTGAAGAATTAACATCTATATTTAACAGAGCCGTTGTAGGTAATTTTCTTGTTATGTCTTTGTCAGGTTTTGGAATCAGAGTTTTCTGGCCTCAAAAATGAGTTGGGAAGTAGTCCCTCCTCTTCAGTTTTCTGATTAAAAAGTTGTTTGAGATTGGAGTTATTGTCCCTCCTAAATATTTGTTCAAATTCATCTGCCTGGTTCTAGAATTTTTTTTTTTTAATGAAATGGTTTTTGATAACAGATTCAAATCAGATATAGGGCTTCATTTTTGTTATTTCAGTCATGTCAATGGGTAAGTTGGATATTTTAGAGAATTTATTAATTTCATCTAAGTTTTCATAATATTTCCTTATATTTTCTAATGAGTGTAAGATCAATAGTGTTATCTTCTTGCATTTATGGTATTGGTACTTTGTATTGTCTCTTTTTGTTCTTAATCAGTCTTGCTATGGGCTTGTCAATTTTATTAATGTTGGGCCTTATTGGTTTTCATTGTTACTTTTTTTCTTTGTGAAAAATATCTGCTATTTATTTTTCCTTCTTCTACTTAGTTTGCGTGTATTTTTTAGCTTCATGAAGAGGAAGCATTTTTACTCCTAACTTCTTTCCCATTATAAATATAAAAACATTAAACATGTTTGTAATGTATTGTTCTTTTTATCATTAAGGAATGTTTCTTACAGTAATCTATATATTGCTTTCTATTTGTGATATTAATATAACTACTCCACTGTTCTTATACTTACTGTTTATTATAACATTTATTTTTATTCTCAACCTATATGTATTTATATTTACAGTGTTTCTGCTTTTGGCACATAGTTGAATCTTTTATATCTAGTCTGACAGTTTTTAGTTTTTAATACTATGGATTGAACACAGGGATATTTGACCACTGAGCCATCTCCCCAGCCCCTTTTGAGATGGGGTCTTACTAAGTTCCTTAAGGCCTCACTAAGTTGCTGAGGCTGGCTTTGAACTTATGATCCTCCTGCCTCACCCTCCGGAGCAGCTGGGATTCCAGGTGTGAGCCAACATGCTGGGCTTCTGCCTTTTAAAAGGAGTATTTAGTCCATTTATTTTTAATGTGATTATTTCTATATTTGGATTTATTTCTGCCATTTTGCTCCTTGATTTCCACTTTTTCATCAGTTTTTGTTCCCTTGTTAATTTTGTTCTTCTTTCCATTAAGTTGATTGAATACTTTTTAGCATTGCATTTTAATTTCCCTGATAAGGATTTTCAAAAAAAACAGCAATAGCGCAGTTGTATTTACATTCACTTGGTTTCATGCTTTGTCCTATTATTTTCATCTGTATTACATTGTGAATCTGAAAATAGTTTCATAATTTTTAAAGTTATATCTTTGAAAGAAGTTAATAAAAGAGAAAAATATATGGCTTTTATACTCTCATTTTTACCATTTTTGGTGATTGTCATTCCTTTTTTTTTTTTTTCCTAGATCTGAATTATCATCTGGTATCATTTGCTTTCAGCCTGGAGAACTTCCTTTAGTACTTTCGTGCAATGAAATCTCTCAGTGACAGTGTATTTATTTTGCCATCATTTTTTGGGTGATGGTTTTGCTGGATATGGAATTATGGGTTGGCAGGTTTGCTTTCTTCCTTTAGCATGTTAAGAGTCATTCTGCTGTTTTTTGGCCTTCATTTTTTTCTCATGGAAGTCAGCTGCTATTCATGTTATGCTCTCATATATAAATTATTCTTCTTTTCTTTGGCTGGATTTGAGATTTTTCACTCTTACCTTTGGATTTTAGCAGAGTGTTTATTCTGCTCATGTTCATTGAATTTCTTGGATTTGTGTATTTATACCCTGCACACAATTTAGGAGGTTTTGACTATTGTTCCTTTAAATACTTTTTTCTTTGCCATTCTCTTTTTCTCCTTTCAGTCTAGGATTTAGATTATATGAGGTTTTGACCCTTGATATTGTTCCACAGGTCTTTGAGGCTCTGTTTTTCTTTAATCATTTTCCTCTCTGATGTTCAGATTTGATAATTTTTATTTATCTCAAGTTCAATAACTCTTTTTTGTCATCTTCAATTTGTTGTTAGGCCTTTTGGTGGTTCTTGTTCTTGTTCCTCCTCCTCC
>NW_026000026.1:13330151-13345950 GCF_001458135.2 Marmota marmota marmota | reverse complement strand
TTCTTCCCCTTCCCCTTCTTCTTCCCCTTCTTCTTCCTCTTCTTCTTCCCCTTCTTTTTTCCAGTTATCTTACTTTTCAGCTTTAAATTTCCATTTTGATGTTTTCCAGAATCTTTACAGTCTCAATAGTGCTGTGATATTGGGAGTTCCTATGTGTGATATAGGGAGTTCCTATCTGTTCTTCTTTACACTTGTTTTTCTTTTAATCCTTGAATATATTTATAACACCTTCTTTAAAGCCTTTTTCTGGTAATTGCAACATCTGTGTCATCTTAAGTGTTGATTTCCATTGGCTACTTGTATTAAGGGTCACCTTCTCATGTTAACCCCTGAATAGCAGTTTTTGGTTGAATACTGGACATTATAAGTGGTAATTGCTCTGGATTGTGTTGTTTCTCTAATGTCGTTTTGCCTTAGCAGGCAGTTACCTTGACTGGTCATTAATTCCAAACTGTCTCCCTTTGATGAGCATCGGCTAATGTCTGCCCAGTTTGTCTGATTTCTGCCTGCTGGGTCCTCTGTAATCTGCCCCATGTGTGTGGTTTAGCAGACAGCCAAAGATAGAAGCAGATTTTATACGCAGATTTGGACCTTGCTTACAAATTTCTCCCATTACAGTTTCTTTAAGGGCAGGCTGCCCTCCAGTTTCTGCCTTTTGGTTGTTATCCATTCCTTCCAAATGCCTGTTTTTAATGTTTGTTAATATTCTCTCATTATTGTCTGTAGGAAGGTTAGTACAACTAAGCTTCTGTATCATTACTGGATTTTTTTTTATAGTTTCTATTTCTTTGATGGGACTCCTGATCTTCATTTAGTGTGACTGTCTCTTCCTTTTAGTCCATGGGCATGTATATAATAGTCACTTTAAATTCAGTTTAAAGTTTGCAGATTCCAATATCTGGAATTCTTTTTGTGGGTTTCCTTCTACTGACTGACATTTTTCTTGGATATGAATCACATTACCTTCTTTCTCCTTATGCTTATGCTTGTTTTGGTTTGTTTGTTTGTGGGGTTGGGATATACTTATGTGTGTATGCTTTTTATTGTATCTTATTGATGAAGCTTTGTAAAAACTCTGGATTTTATTATTTTCTTCTGAAGAGTGTTGACTTTGTTTTGGGCAGCAGTTCATATTTGTGTTTCCTTACAGTAGTCAGCAGTTCTAAGTACTCACTCTTTAAACCACAAGTTACCAATGTTTTCTCTGAGCCTTAGCATCTCCCCTATGCATGCATAGGTCAGAGGTCATTCTGGGGTTAGGATCTAATTACAGATAGTGGGGCTCACAGAAAAGTCTCTAGCTCTAGCCTTCCTTTCTTCCCAGGAATTCTACCCACTTTCTAGCTGCCATGGCAGGCTCAACCTCTGCTCTCTGGCTTCAAAACAGTAAAATTGTTGCTTTTGCTTGAGACCTGACTACCTTACATGGCCATGCAGCCTAAGAAGTGCCCTCACACAAAAAATAGCACTTTATCCAGTGCATTTTTCTCATGGCAAGGGTCCCTCTCTTAGTTTCCTCTAGTGTTTCATCATTCCCCAGAGCCCATGTAGCATTTTATATGCCGTGACCTGCTATGCCTGTATGTCCCAGATTACCACCGTTTGTTCTCAGTGACATTACTTAGCCGTTGTCAGTGTTAGTTTTTTCATCTGGAGAAGTGGGATAATACCCATGCTATGGCGTTTTGAGGAAGGTAGAATAAGCCTGTGTACTTCCACCGTGTGCTTACGTGTTGGGCACATGGTGTGTACCTGGAAGATGATGGCTTGAGCTTTAGACAGACACTTATGTGAGTGACAGTGGAGAAATATCTGTCTATTGATCATATAATTTGATAAAATTCAAAAGAAGATGCTCTGTGTTTATCATTCTTGGCTATTTTGGCAATATTTTAAATATTTGCTTTTGGAAACTATCTTGTCATTGGTACATGTAATTTAGATATTTCGGTGTTTCAAGTGATTCTGATTTTCTTTTTATTTATTGATAATCTGAAAAATGACATCAATGCTGAGCAAAGACATACTTGAACACCTGCTCCTCCCTTGATTCTGTGAACTGTGTGGTGATGGGAAACACTTTCAAGTTCAGAAGGTAGGAACCTAAGAGTTTCAAAACTCTTTAAAAATCAAAAAATTCAGAATTGATTTCTCTAAAGTTTCTGTCTACTCCTTCAGTAGATGCACATCTGGAGAAAAGATGTAGCCAGTGTGAACTGTGTAGGGAAATATTTGGCAGTGTTCCACTTCTTGCTGCAGATAGGAAGTACACAGAGCCCTGGCATGCGAGTGGACGGGACCTGCCTGCTGGGGGTGTAGGCCTCGACACCCACTGCTTCCGTTGCCCAGGTTTGTGCCTGACCTGCAGGGTCTTAGGTTTCCTGGGGTAGTTCCTGCCAGAACCCTCTTCTCTTTGCTGTACCTTCCAAACCCAATTTCAGCTTCCCACTTGGTCTCTTGTCACCTGGTGTCAGGTTCCTCCTGGAAGCTGTCATTGCCCCTCTCTCAATAGCCTCTGCTTCCACCTTGCTGCCTGCTGGCCCTGCTCCTCTAGCCCGTCCTCGTGATGCGTGGGCAAGACAACGGGTCTCATTTACCATGCAGAGAATGTGAAGGGGCTCTTTTTGCCCTATTGCTAACCAAATACATTATGTATCAAGATCAATTAGGAGCCAGACAATCCTAGAAGTTGGCATCTTCTCGTAGCTCTTGTGTTCTCAGTGCAGCAGAGGCCCTAGCCTGATGCTGTGTGGGCGGCAGGCGTGGTAAGTGCTTGTTAGCGCCCTGACTGGAGCCATGATTGCTCTCAGGGTTCCTGCTTGTTAGTTTTAAATTTGTTAAGACAAAAAGATGGGAATAATGCGGATGCCTTTTGCCTCTCTAAGGTGTGTGCTACAAATTTTGGTGTTATTTGCATGCTGTTGGACAAGAAGCCACAAGAAATTTTCAGTACATATAGTTTTGCCAATTATAATTGCTGATTCATTTCTTAGTGCACTTTCCAGATCATTTGTAAAGTTTTATATTTATGAGTCTGTTATTCTGGAATGGCAATTCAGTTCTGCCTTCATCAACTTCAGATTTCTCAACTTCTGAAATTCTTACTCCTGAGCACTAGGCAGCTGGTCTGGAAGTGATGGAGGCAGCCCGCCTCTCCTGAAGATGTGGCAGCTGCTTCTTCTCAGGCCGCACTCCCTGTTTCTTCTCCCCATGGAAGTCACTCTCTGTCCCCTCTTCGCTGCTCTTCTGCTCACTCTCACCTTGCTTCTGGGCCTTCAAACCATGGATACTTTTTTTTTGGTGTAAGCTGAAAGCCCAGAACCTTACTGGCCTCAGTCCCCTTCACAGACGTACTTTCTGCCTCACTTGCAGTCACCTGCTCTGTTCTATTTGGCCTTGGTGGGCTTCACCTCTGGACGTTCATTTGAATCCTGGAGAAGCTGGAGGAAGGAGGAGAGCCCACACATCTATACTTTTTATAAATCCCCATGTGATCCTGGTATATAACAGCACAGAGAGCCACTTCACCAGCCAGCCGGGTGACTCTCAGCTCCCTGAGGCTTTATGCTCTTCTGCCCTCTGGGCCTCTGCTCTCCCACAAGGGTCTTCTCTGCCTGATTGGATCTTCTGCACAGTTAAAACACAGCTTGGGTATGCTCTGTGGTGTTTTTCCTTGTCCAGACTCACCTGGCCACTGTGCCAGAGCCCACTCACTTCTCCCTGGGCAGCCCTCTGTCGACCTTTGTTCAGAGCACTTCATGCAGGTTTGGTGGAGAGGGACCTTGAGGACGGGGACCACATCCTGTTAATCTTTGTCTCCCCTGTGCCCACCTGGCAACTGGAGAGCTGCCAGGTGCTCAAAAGGCACTCACTTTCATTTGGCAGAGTGGACTACCTGGGTAGTTGGAATTTAACCTCAGAAACTATGATTTTTGAATCGATTTTTAAATTTAGGTTTAGAAACTCACTTTGTTTTATTTGAAGTATAAGCCATGTCACCATGGTTGTAACCCAAGAACAATTTTTTAATGGGCTTGCTGCTTTGAAAATACAGTGAGTGTTATTTTCCACCTAATGTATCTGAATGAGGAGCAGCAGTGGCCAAAATGCTGATCTTTCTGTAGGCAGATAGTTCCATGATCGTATCATATTCCCCTTTGTGGAACACTTTAAGCTAATTATTTTACATTATGATATTAAAATCAAAGCCTTTTTAAAGGATAAATTTTAAAAGAAGATGTAATCATGACCTTCACCTAGATATAACTGAACATATGTCAAAGATTATATATATTTTTTTTTTTTTAGAATTTTTAATATTTATTTTTTAGTTTTCGGCGGACACAAATCTTTGTATGTGGTGCTGAGGATTGAACCCGGGCCGCACGCATGCCAGGCGAGCGCGCTACCGCTTGAGCCACATCCCCAGCCCAAAGATTATATTTTTAACTCATTGATTAATGATGGAAACCAATAAGATAGTACAACCAGTTTAATGGAGAACTCAAAGTAGCACACGTTTGTAGTCTGACCAAGGAATGTTGACGTAAACTTTGAGGGATTCAAAACAGATCAATATCCAAAGTGATACCTGATTGCATTCCACGGGACACACTTGGTCTTCTGTGGATAGGAATCACTTGCATTGCCATTAGTTTCTGCTTAGGGACCGCCATTAAGCCTCAGTTTTGTACAGTCTTTCTCTGTGTTTATAACAAATATCAGTTATATCCCCCCAACTTTTTTTTTTTTTTTTTGAGCTTTCCCTTGTATCTTGTTAAATTTAACCAAGTCCTACAGTGAAGTCAGGAGGTGAAGGATGTGTTTCTTTCTTCCACTTCTCTTACTTTCTCCTCTCTCCAGGGGTTCCTTTTAGACCAGGGTTGTTTCCCTCTTGTTACTACTTTGGGATCTGCCATCACTGTGCAGTAAGACAGGTTTTGCCCGTCCCCAGGGTACTCAGAGTTGAATAGTTACGTTTTTTTGTGTGTGCTTTGTTAGATCCCCAGATTTTTTGAGCTCTGCTTAGATAACATGGTGGGGCCCACGGCAAGCCTGCACTTCCTATGACCCCACCCACCCCGCCCTGGGTCCGCAGAGCTCTGCTCTCCCCTCTTCATCAGGCTTGGCAGTGACCCCTGTGGATGGTGAGTGCTGACAGTGCTGTGTCCGCCTGTCTCACTGTGTCCAGCCTCAGGATTTGTGCCTATGTATTGTGTCCTTGTAGTCCCTGGTTGGTGGCATAATCAGATTTAGACCATCTGAAGTCAAAATTAGGGCACCTGAAGTATCAAAAGTTTGGGGGTGAATATTAAGAAAGTGGTGCACACCTTATTATCTGCAATGAGCTCACTCTTGTCGAAGTCAGAATCGAGAAGGAAATACTAACCGAGTCGTTCCCTTTTCTGTTACTGTTGTAAGTACACCATGGTTAATGCATTCTGCTTAAATACTTTATATGATCTGTCACTATTTGTTGTATAATTAATATTTTAGAAAAAATAAAAACTATATAGGGCTAAATATTTGCTTATTTTCTGTTAAAAATTAGTTTATTGGGGATTTGTCTAATGCTCTGGATAGCGCTGAGTCCGGCAGACACAGTGGAGCAGATGTCTGGCGGTCAGCTGTCAGCAAGCCTGGCCTCCACCGCAGGCTGAGCCTGTTCACTGTACTGCACTCTGGCTTCAGGTGTGGCAGGCTGCCTTCCAGGGGACTTGCCCTGGGCACAGAGGAGAGCCAGCTGCAAGCTCTAAGTATTTTAATGAATCTTGGGGTCCATCAAATTTAACTCATAGAAAACAGGATGCAGGAAGTTGTGTGTGTGTGTGTGTGTGTGTGTGTTGGCAGGCTGGACCCTTCATTTCCATCTTTGCAAACCCCTCCAGGGCTGGCCTGCATGTTCCAGAGAATGGCACACTGAGCCCCCCTCCACTAAGGCAGGACTGCTCTTGCCTCTGGCTGGCCCAGTCCCTTCAGGTAGCGCCTCCTGGCCAGGGTCAACACCAGGATCCAGTCGCACCTCAAGCACTCCCCTAAAATCCCTGCAGTTACCGTCTTGTCTTGAGTTTAGTGACAGTGACCTTCTGGGCAGGAAGGAATATTAGAGCTTTAATTATGTAAAGAAGCAAAAAGTAATTGCAGTAATGATTTTGAAACATGACTACTAGGTTATAAATAATGAAGCTACCATGTCTCCTAAATTTAGATAAAATATTCATTGAGAGTAGTGATTAAATAACCTATAAAGAAAAATTTCTCTTACTTTTTGATTAATGAAGTTCTTTGGATAGTTTACACAGGAAAAATGCAAAGTCTTCCAAGTATGCTTTGGTGATGTAGGTGTTCTGTGCAAATAAGGGTGGGATTCTTGCCCACCTCTGAGGCCTGCAATGCTGTCTCTGGGAGTGTCCATCTTTTCTGTGGTGTAAGGGTGCCTACCAACCCAACGCCTTGAGGTAATCCAGTGTCTGTCCACTGTTAGCGTCCTGCAGGCATGAGCTAGTGGGCACACTACACCTCAGCTGACACAGGTCATCTGAAGATGGGGCCATCCTCCCCACCAGCCTGCTCCATCAGAATTCATGAAACACTTGCTGAATGTGAGGCCCAGGTGCCGCATCTTCCTCATCAAGATTTTCAGTGGCCAACAAATAGCCAGCTCTTGCCAGCTTCCACATGCTTTCTTTCCCAGTGCCTGCCCCCTAGTGGAAGTACTCATGAGCAGTAAGTGGGTACAACTTGCCCCTGAGGTGCTTCTGCAGTGTCAGGCACACTCTGCACTGGAATGCAGAGGAAGGCTGAGCCTGGCTGTCACATGATGTTCTTCATGTCTGCCACACTCCCAGTGGTTCAGAGGGAGTGAATTGGGCCTCTTACCTACTCATTACGTTTTAATCTGACACTGGGAGGCACCCGAATGGTGGATGACCAGTTAGAGGAAGAGGAGAATGACTGGACTTGTGAGGAGGTAGGTCTCAGGTTTTTCCACGTCCCTTCCAGTCTGTCACATGACACTACAAGTTTGCTTCCTTCAGTTTAACCTACTGATTCAACAAGGCCTATGCAGATAGTGCCAGATCCACTCATGGAAGGGACATCAGTGGAAACTAGTGTCTCCTGCCTATCAGTAGCCCCTCTACCAGCCCCACAGAAAACCTGGGGGAAGGCCCTGCTGTGACTAGCGCCGCATTGCCCAAACCCTGCTCGTGGCCAGTGCCTTCCCAAAGCTCTCTGATATTAATGACCTCCCATCAGCAGCCAGCCTGCCCAAGGAATTCAAAGGATGTGTTCTCTAGTGTTCTTTATTGGCAAACTCCTGTCCCTGATATAAGCCAGGACGTAAAGCAGCTTCTGAGTGGGGCTTGGCCGCAGGAAGGGGGCTGTAGCAGAGTCAGGAAGTCCTCCCTGGTTTGCAGGAGCATAAGACGAATGGTCCAGATGTTCAACGTAAAAGTGGTCTGTTGTCATTAAAGAGAACACGAGATGTTTCTGTGTTGTGCATTGCATGTGGCCACTTCCTTCCCCCTCAGGCCTGCATATTGATGCATGTGTGTGCCTGAGTTTACATACACTATGCACATGTGGAGAAAACCGATCGGCTCGGTCTCTCCCTGGCCAGGACAGTTGGAGGTGTCTCCACATGGGACTCTTGCAAGGACTGAGCCTCCTTGTTCTGCAGACAGACATATGCATCATTTGAGGCAGTTTTAGAAGAAAAGGACAGTGCATGGACACTGATGTCTTTCCCCTGTTTGATGCCCTTTCTCGTTACAGGCAGCTAAGGGTGATGCTTCTTTTGGAGCTTGTTAACTCAGCCCTTGGCTGCACTCTGAGGTGTCTGTCTCTGTGTGGCTAGGAAGACTACAGCTTCATCTTGGGGTATTTTTATTTTCTGACTAGAGCTCCTTTTGGCATCTGATCTGAGAGTCAGACCCTGCCGTCTATATCCATTATCATGACTCTGCTTTCTCTATGGTGCTGCTATATTTACACTCTTCCTTGAGTTGGAGAATTGGAAAAAAACACCACTTACTGCTATTGCTGGGTGAAGATTGGTGAAGCTTTCAGGAAGGGAAATGTGAAGGTCCAGTTAGCCCTGTGATTAGTCTTTGTCCTTAAGTTTATGGAGAGTATTAAATCAAGTTTTCTAAAGGAAAGAGCACATGTAACACGTCACTTCTAACAGGTGCAGGCAGAGGTCTGTTTGGAAAACACATCATGGGACTCACCCTGATCCCCAGCACTGGAACCTGAGCTGGAGGCTGGGCACCTATGATGGGCACCTGAAGTTCTTGGAATCTGCTGAGGGGCTTATGCAGGCAGCCCCATGTGGAACATGGCGAGGACTGGCTGAGGAGGAGACTTAGCCAGCTTAAAGCGTGTAGTTCCTGGGGACAGAGGAAATGTCTGCGAGAGTTGCTTACAGAGTACATCAGTACTTTGACCTGAGCTCTGAGGGATAGCTGGGAATCCACCAGCCAGGGAGGTCAAGGAGTGAGTTCCAGAGGGTTCTTTCAGTTCTCTGAAACCATTGTTTGTGGCATCTTGTGTGCACGGCATGTGTAACTTCTTTGTAAGAAAGGACTTATAGCTTTCCTTGGTTCTCCAAGGCATCTGTAACCCCAAAGATACAGGAATAAATGACATGTTTTATTTGTAAACTGACCATAACAGGAATGTCCCTTAGGCTATTGGGAAGGGCCTGGTGTGCTGCACTAAGAAGAGGGGACTTGCCCTGGGCACAGAGGAGAGCCAGCTGCAAGCTCTAAGTATTTTAATGAATCTTGGGGTCCATCAAATTTAACTCATAGAAAACAGGATGCAGGAAGTTGTGTGTGTGTGTGTGTGTGTGTGTGTGTGTGTTGGCAGGCTGGACACTGGAAGCATGCAGTTTTATTTTTATAGAAAAATATGTCAAATATATCATCTTTACTGTTAGGAGGTCTCTCCTAGTCATGCTATGGACAACGGGGGAAGCCCGGGCTTGGTGAGCAGGTTGTAACTCATCTGCTCACACACCAACTCACTGAGTGCGGGTGTGCAGGGCGTGCCAGGGGCAGGCCTCACAGAGGATGGGAGCATACCCTGCGTGGCATAGGCCTCCCAGGCTTGCTGCGCAGTAGCATTGGGTTCTTTCTGTGATAGCTGATGGAGTCCAACTCTGGTTTTGCCTGGCCGAGGCTTTTGAGTTCAAATTGGACGCTGTGTGTGGGGCTGGCCCTTAGTTGAAGTGGTTACTGTAAGTGGCCCATTACATCTTACTGAGAACTCACTTTGAGACTCCAGAAACTTGTCACTCTGATGTGTTCAGCTTGGGAACGGTGTGTATGTGCGGTGCCCACTTCTCTGGAGTGAGCCCCACAGGTCACATAAGCTATTCGGCTTCTTGACACTTCTCTTCTTGCAGCTCGAGTTCAGGTGTCGTCAGCTGCACTGAGAGCCACACAGTATGACTCTGCAGATGACCCCAGCATAGGCCAACAGAAGGTCGAAGAGAAGGTCCACTGCAGATCCCAGCTCTGCCTCTGACAGTCACATCCCCCTGCCAGCTTCATCATCTCGGAATGAGCTCTCTGTGGCCAGGATATTACAAAGCACAGTAAGTATTTGCCCTATCCCTCAGCCACTGAGGATGTGACAGAAATCACAAAGTTGCGTTTTCTTTTATTAATATATCCCTGCAGAGAAGATAAATGGCAAGTTTCATTTCATTCTTAAGGTCATGTTTGGGATAACTAGACATCCAATCAATCAGGTGATTGATAACACTGATTCTCTTCCACAGAAACAGGGCGGGGACCAGAAAGTACCTTCCCTCTCCTCCAAAGATGACAAGAACTGATTCTTGGGAGAAGGGGGCATTAATGATATAAATGTCTGTGTCACTGCTGACAGTCATTTACATCTTTTAATAATAGTGGAGGGTGGACTCATGGAATTCCTAGAATTTAAAGTTGATGGAGGCTTTAGGGAAAGATCATCTCACCCAGCCCCTCACTGCACAGGGCTCCTTAGTCCAGGGTGTCCTGGCAGTGGTGCTGGCATCCTGCTGCTTGGAACATAGAGCTTGAGTCCTCCTGGAGTCCAGGGCCTGAAGCCAGGTCAGAGGGCCTGGGATGTCTTTTTTCCTGAGTCTCTAGAAGCTTTCTAACCCTCTTCCACTGGGGTTCTTGAGCCGCCCTAATTCCTTCTAAACTTCACTGCGACCACTTTAAAATATGCTCTCCCGTGCCTGGGGGTTGGAGTGGAGCCTGAAAACCAGGGAGGGGTCTGTGATTAGGGAAGGAGCAGGGATGTTAGCCTTCTCTTCACCGTGGGCCGTGGTGGGCAGGCTCTTCAGACGTATGGTTTTCAGCGCCTGAGTGCAAATTGTTTCTCTGTTCACACAGTTTTTAATTTTGGCTTAGTGATTAAACTGACTTACCACCTCTCATACTCCATAGACCTACTCCAGTAAAGCAAAGCAAAACAAAATTCATAAAACCTGATTATAAAATGTTTAAGAGTTGGTCATAGTTATCTTTAGTAGGAAATGAGATGGTATACTGGGTTGCTGTTTTTTCTTTAAAAATGGGCCAGAAAACTCATGCTGTTACCTTGTGACCTGACTGTAGTGATCATGGAGATAAAGTAGAAAGGTTTGACCATGCTGACCTTGATGTGACAGTATTTGGGCTTCTCCATTAGAGACAGATATAGAAAGGGAAAGAAGCAATTGCTTCAGGTTGGCTCTTGGGTGGATGGAAAAGCCCCTGTGCCCCTGTGCCTTCATTTTGTAGTGAGGAGCCAGAGCTGTGAACTTCAGCTCAACTTCAAGGTTCTTCTGGGCCCAGCCAGAGCTGCCAGTTGCAAAAGAAGGAAGAGGAAACAGACTCTTGAGAGGCTTGGACAGTGAGGAGAGAGCTCCCTCACGCCAGATGCTGAGACACAGCAGTGCCGTGGACAGGAAGCTCCAGGGCTGGCCACTCGGTATCTTTGTCCACTCTGCCAGGTGCTCGTGACAGTTCTGCCTGTCTCCCATTTGTCTCTTCAGAAGAGCAAGGTATCCTATGCCAGAAACCCACCTCACTGCCCTCTCCCCAAGGGCCCCTCTCTGGCCACAGCTGCACCATATATTTGTGGGTACAGCATGGGGGAGGGTGTAGAAGATGCCCATCTCCTCAAGCATCAGGATTCTGCAAGGAAGGGGGTGCTCAGGAGCCATTAGCCTGTTGCTGCGCTGGTGCAGGGCACTGAACTCAGGCACTGTTAGGGGCTGGCCTTGGTGGTTGGCTTGCACCCAACTTGGCTCCTGGTAACTGCTACACTCAACAGGACCCCGAGGACTTTGGATAATAATAATTCCAGCCACACACATTGTGAGTATATGTGAATTTATTAACTTAGAGAAAAAAGCCTTAGGTTGTCATACCAGATGACCTGTTTTTATCTCGTATTCTGTTAAAATAAACAGTGTACTTCAGTGAAAACCTTGGCATTGAAGGTTCTGGTGGCATGCCTCAGAATGAACGAAGCATCTATCCCTGTATTAATCGACTTTCCTGGATCATATGTTGAGCTGATTTGTCAGAATCCATTAAGCTGGTAGACAGTATGACATTTCAAGTGCAAGCTAGAAATCCACGTCATGGTTGAAGGAGAAGGTCAGATCCATCTCAGTTAATGTTAATCAATGATCAGAGACCAATATGTCACTGGTGAATGTTCTTGCTCATTTTAATTGTTAACCTAATGTAAAGGTTCATTAGCAAACACGCACAGTGTTTGTCCACGTGGAAACTAAAAGCAGTTTACGGGGCGCATTCTCTGTCATCGCCACACCTCTTCACTCAGTTCACTGCCCCCTGCCCTCTGAGAGGTCCACTGGCGCTGCAGTATCTATTCCCCAGAAAACTGAGGTGCTTGCAAACCTCATCCTTCCTCTGGGGCAGTCTACCCTTAACATGTGAATGTTATTGGAGGGTGCTGGAAGCCACATGGGGGAGGTTTTCAGGGCTCAGAGACTAGTACAAGCAGGCTCACATGGTTGGCACTCACCAACTTTAACAGTAGCTTTTGTTTTGTGTAAGGACCACAAGCAGTCTTGGAATTAAAATATGTGCAATCAGTTTTCTCTAGCTCTTAAAATGACTGGCCTGTACGACATGATATCTAACTGTACAAAAGCAGTTTGTAACCTCTGGAGAGACATCATTGACTTCAGAGAATGTTCTTGGCTTAGGTTGGCTTCTTTCATTTCTTTGAAGGGGAAGTGGTCTGGTGCAAATTGATAAATACTCCCAAACAACTCTGTAGGATCTTGGCAACCCCAGAAATGGAACCAGGGACCCTTTGGAGACTGAGCAGAGGCATGAACCCATCCCCTTGAGGAGAACAAATCTAAATTATAGGCTTGTTCCTAAAAAAAAAAGAAAGAAAAGAAAAAGAAAGAACGAGCAACTCAAAACTTTATTTTCTGAAAGTTAAGTTTAAGAACAGACATTGAAACCAAATAATTTTCTTCTATCAATATTAAGTATGTATCTTGGTTCATAACCTGTGTTGCTAACATTTTCTAACTTAAAAAGAGAAATTTTAAAGTAGTGTTTAAAATATTCTGAACAATCTATAATATTATTTTAATAAAGTTAATGTAAGAAATATTTTGACATCTTACTATTTGGTGTCTGTTTAATACAAATTTTTTTTTGGTCAAAAGTCGACAGCTTCTTTGGTTGAACTATGTGTGTTCAGTTTCTCTCTCTCATGGATTAGCTTCTGGTGCCAAATAAGTTCTCACACGTGTTCTAGATTATGGTGGAGCTTTGCCCTCACAGCAATGAATGTATGCAGGGGGCATCTTAGGGGCACCACCCATCTGTTGGAAGACAGTAATGACCTAGGTGTTGGTTGTGGGCCCTCGATTGCTGGGTGATTGTGGGAGAGAGTAGACAGCCCCCAACCTCAAGGTGGTTAACCATGCCAAGCAGACAGCTACCTAGACTGTTCTTTGTGATTCCAGATAAGTTGTGGGCACCACTTGAACTTCCTCCAAAGCCAAACCCATTCCCTGGAGAAAACAGGGCGCTACCCCAAAGCCCTTTGACTTTGGGAAGGCCTCTTGTTCCTCCCCAAATTTCTGCTTTGTTGTTTTCACCTTTAAATTCCAAATTGCTTGTTTTCCTTAGTTTGCTGTTCCCTTTGACCCTCTTTCCTAAAATGTAATGTTTTCCTTTTTTCTCTCATTTCCCAGGCTATAATCCCTCAGCTTCTGCTAAATCAGTTTGTGTCGATGACTGACCAAGTGCAGGCCCAGATGTAGCCAAACACTGTGCAGACAGCTTCCCAGGGGTGGCAGTGACCTGGGTAGGCAGAATTGGCACTGCCGGAAGGACACGTACAAAACACTGTCTTCATGCAGGTAAAGGAAGCCTTTTCAGAGGCAGGTGCAGAAAGAGGAGGGTTATTTAATTAGGAAGCAAAGGGAAACTGCGGCCAGGCTCGCTGACCTGGATTTCCTATGGATGCCGATCGGCGTGTTTACTGGTCTCTGATGAAATAGAGCTTTAAGTGGCTGACACCTGGCAGCATTCATTTTGCTCCAGAAATGCCATGTAAGATGTTGGGAACATTAAATTACATTTGCTTGTTGTGATCTGTGTGTCTGCTCTGTACCCCTAGTGGAAGGTCCGCCAGAATCTTGCCTTCTCCGTTCATGAGCTGGCTGTGATTCTTGGGGATCAGTTGATGGCAGCTGACCTGGTACCTGTCTTCAGTGGATTTTAAAGGATCTTGTGCACAGGAGTTCTTAAGCATCTTTATGATTTTCTAAAGGCAGGAAGGAGGGTTAAAAACAAGCACCCTCTCTCCAGTCAGTCGTGTTAAGCCCTGGATATGTCTGGAATCAGTGAAAGACAAAAAGAAAAAAATTCACAGTGCAGTTGTCTGGGTTTCTTCTGTTGAAATGCACCATCCCAAATCTTAAAGTGGATGTTGTTTTATCAATGGGTAATGCCTTATCGTGTTTCCTCCCCAGCTCCTGTCCTTCAGGGCTGCAGTTCTGTGTAGGGTGTTATGGATGCACAGCTGAGCACACTGGGTGCAGAAGAAGAAACCAGGCCCCTCGTGTGGCCTGACTTGCCCAGAGTCAGCTGGGGAGAGCCTGGGCCGAGGCCTGACCTCAGGTCGGCATGAAGGGCTTTCTCTGCAGGATATTGCTGCTTCCCGTCTTGCTTTTGTCTTGTCTTCTTTTTCCTTTTTCTTTTTTGCTGTAAAGGAACGATGAGTGTAAAAACAAGCGTTTAGAAATGGCCTAGAGAAACTAATTAGTTGCATCCACTGACCCGGAGCTGCCCTTGAGGGGGTGCGCTCTCAGACTCCCCTTTGCTGGTGCTGAGCTGACTGCAGGAAGGCAGCAGCCGCACTGTCCGCTGCACACACCGAGGTGATTGTTTAGGTGGGAAATGGCAGAAGGAAGAGACCCTGGGGCTTTTGGGAATACACAGCATAGGCGCCCACCAGGGGAAAGACTGGGAGCGTCCTGGGCGAACTGATGTCAGTTGGCTGGGATGCCAGCTCACACACACACCGGGCCATAGATGACAACTGAAAGGAGTTAGGGCATGAGGGAAAGGCAGGGTTCTTCCAGTGCCAAACCTTAATCTGAAACAAAATAAGAGGGGGGCACTTGGGGTTATTTTGTGGGTTTATATGTTTTTAATTACATATACATTTTAAAAAATAGTTTCTCCATGAAGACAAGAGGAAAGAATATCTGTATCAGTTTCAAGAATTTGTAGTGACCAATATCAGCAGGAATTGGAGGTTTTGACATTAACTAGCAGAGTAAGTAGAAACCTGTTCAGGGCAATGAGAATGCAAATCAGAAGAAGTAAGTCTTAATTTTCCTACCTTATAATTGATTTCTAAACCAGCAGTAATAATGTTCTTTTGGATAAAGAGATTATGTTTTTATTAAGGTATAACCGAATTCCAAAGCTCTAAGTAACAAATACCACAGTCTCTGGGGAGACATTCATTTTCACACAGAGCCGGGGCTGCAGGCACCCTGGAATTAGAGTGTTCTGCTGTTCTATAAGGTAATTTGTTTGAACCAAATAAAAGATGAATTGCCCACTCTTCAATATTTCCCTATTAATCGGAGCAGGTTTTGCAAAGCTTTCTTGAGCATTTTGAGTGCTGTCGGCTCTGCAGGGTACAGCATGCTTTATGTACTTCAGCTGCTAAAGAAAATGGGGCGACAGCGAGATCTGAAAAGGTCTAACACGGATGAGAAGATTATTAAATAAAAATGTCCCCCAAGGTGGCTTATATCTGTGCATCATTTCGTGTGTGGAGGAGTTATTCGATTCCATCTTGTGCCGGCAGTAGGAATGTGCCGGGTTTTCGTGATTATGAAAGGGTGATAGCATCGTTTTAAGTAACTCCCCTTCCCGAGGTGTATAATGCGCTTTTCGTGATGTGGAGAGGGTTTGTTTGTGTTGGCAGGGGTTTGGGTTTTAGTTCACGCCTTGTTGAGATTCATTTCGGTATCTTTAGTTTTCATTTTTCTTATCCACAACTCGAAATCTCTCCAGTCATTGTCTTCCCCGAAGAAATTCATCAGGCTTTTGCAGCCATTCAGGATATGATCTGGCTGGTGCCAGGGGCAAGCTGGAAGATTTTCTCTTTGCTGCGAGCTTTAATCATTATGCTTAATTTGAGAGATTGAGGCTCAGTCATTATGCCCGCTCCCCGCGCGCTGTGCAGAGCCTGAGGACTGCTTCCACGGCGCCGCGTCGCCCTCTGGCGGCGGTGC
>NW_026000026.1:13322620-13329772 GCF_001458135.2 Marmota marmota marmota | reverse complement strand
TCGGTGGCCCCGGCCGGGTCGTCCAGGCCGCGCCCCCCGCTCCCCGGCGGCCCGGGAGCCCGACCCGCTGTTCACGCTGTCGGATGGTGCGGGTGTCCTGGGCCGCTCGAGCGGTACCGGCTGGACACTAGGTCCGCGGCCGTCGTTTCCCAGCCTCTGTGGTGCGAAGCTGCATCTGCTTCTTTTTAGTTTGGTTTGTGCGCGTTGATTTTTGCCTCCACGTTTCTTAGCGTAGCCGTTTCGCGCGGCCTTCTGCTGTTTGCATTTTACTGACCGCGCTGGCGAGGTCTCGGTGCTGTTCGTTTCCCAGCCTGGCTGTTTTTATGCACAAGATTAAATGAGAGTGAAGAAAAATTAGTGAGGTGTTCCTTTGGACCAAAAGAAGTTTTTTGTTGTTTGTTTGTTTTTTGTTTTTGTTTGTTGTTTTGTTTTTTGCTTTTTGTTATTTTGGTTTTGTTTTAATTTCACACAGCTGAAGCTGATTTTGGACCTCTGTAGCCCCTGTGGCGCCTGTGATTACCTAATGCACGTTGCCCTGAAGTTGTATGCCGAGAGGTTTCTGAAGTTGGTGGCTCTCCTTCCAACGAGGGAGGAAACACGGCCTTTTCTGTTTGGGAGTATTAAAAGCATTTGTGTGCAATGAATCAAAATGCATTCTGCTGTCACGTATAACTAATTAGAACAAATAAAAAAATAAATAAAAAGCAATGCCATTAAAAATCATCAATTAAAAAAAGCAGGAGTGTTTATCTTCCATTTTAACATCTGTATTTTTCATGGGGTGAATTTGTCAGTTTACCTATAAAACCAGCTTTTAAATTTTGAAATTAGGAACTGTGTTATATATACTTTTATCAATTTTTGGAGTAGCTTTTTTAAAAATTATGTGCCTCAGTGATAGAATTTGTGGATAGATCACTTTATATGTGAAACCCTTTAAATAATAGCTGCTGCTTTTTATTTTTCTTCTTTTTCTTTTTCTTTCTTTCTTTCTTTTCTTTTTTTTTTCTTTTCTTTCTTTTTTTTTTTAACACTCTGGCATGGTTTTGAGAGGTGCTCAGTGTGCAGACTGCTGTATAGGAAAGCCGGTCCTGCTTCTTATGGGCTTCGCGTACCAGCTGAATACCGACTGAGAAATCTCATTTGAAAATACTGATTTTCTGATGGCTCTAAGATCTTATGAAAAGTGACATGTTCTAAGAGGTAACAATGTAACTACATTGTTATGATGTAGTTATGATGCAAGAAGAAATGTTCTAAAATTTAGACCCCCAAGCTTGCTAATGCATTTTTCAAATGCCATTCTCCTCTTCATTTTTAATGAAGGGTTTTTTATATGTGTATCTATATGTTTATTGCCATATATTTAAACATTTTTTTTTCTGTGTTCTAATGATTACTGTGACAAGACTGACTTTTTCTCTTGCTTGTGAATCCGTGAGAAAGGTGGGAGGGTGACAGACGTCTGGTTTCTGTTTCATGGTCAGAGACGGCACAAGGGCAGCATTTCTCATGAGCTCCTCCGTGTTTTCACAGGCCGTGGTGATTCTGCATGCACTCTGGCCGCACAGTTCAGGGGCCTGGGGTTAGTCCCCTACCCCTGGGAGCTGGTGGGGGCTCCTGCACTGCTCTCAATGGGTGGGGTAGGTGAGGCCCGGGGAGATCCACCCCTGTACTGCTCTACAACCTGATGACATCCTTTCAGCACAGAACCCCAGCCCCCGAGCCCTAGTTGGGAGCTCCAGGACATTCTGCCTGGACCCTTATCCTGCAGTGACGGGAAGCACCAACCCAGGGTCACCTTCCAGTGAGCTCACCCACCTGTGGATGGCCAGAGTCCCTACTGTGTGCCAGACATCCTGTGGCTGCAGCAGGGAACAAGCTCTGACTCTCCCACTCTCTTCATCTGGCCAGGTGAGGGCCATGCCCACCACTGCACCTTACTGTAGCCAGTGGCTTTGGAAGGAGAGGGGGTGAAAGGCAGAGCAAGAGGTTAGAACAGAGCCTGTTTCACCTCTTCAGATACTTGAAGTTCATGTCAGTCTGTCAGGCTCCTAGGCCACGTGCTCTGCTGAGTATTGGAAATGGGGGCATGTGTTTGGCTGGGGACAATGGCAGTGATGAGGGTTTATTGCCATTTATTGAATACTTCTTTAGTGCAAAGCATCTCATCACATCAGATTCTCTAATAGAGCTACTGTGTACTGAGCATGCTAGAGTCAATTTGCCTTGGGACTCTTGTTTTAGATAATACATTTCAAGCCCAGAGAGGTTAAGTAACTTACTCAAGATCACACAGGAAGTGTAAACTCATGATTTTTGTTTTCTGCTGGTGTTATTTTAAGCATTGTAACTTTACTTCATGTACCTTTTCAAGCATATACAATGGTGTAATTCATCTCCTTGAGCCCATTACCCAGCTGCACTGATAGTACAGTGACGCACACCATGGTTGGACCCTACCTGACCCCAGACCTCAAGTCTCCTTTCCTCCCTCATAATCATCCCCAACCAAAGGACTCATGAACGCCCCCTGTAGGGCTGGAAGGGAATTGTGGGGTACTGGGCTATTTGCTTTGAAAAATGCCAACTCCCAAACTGCAGAAGCATAAATAATTTTGCTTTTGCTTTTTAATTCTCTATCTGGATTTAGAAAATGAGTGAGAAACAAAAGGACATCACACCAACCAGTTTTGTTCAAGAAAAATCAATGAGATTTGTTGTTGTTCTAACTAATTAATTATTCAGGTTTTAGAGCACCCACAAAACCACAACCCAAAAGGCTCACTATAAGGTCACTTGCTACCTACATTGCCTTTGGTAAGTGGCAGGAGGCAGTGGGTACCCTGCAGCCAGTTGTCCCTCTGGGAGTCTTGAGAGGACTGTTCAGCACAGCTCTTGGGAAGTGTCACTAGGGAGTTGGGAGGGTTACTTGGAGCAAGACCATCTGGTTGAAGCCCAGGTCTACAACTTTGCGCCAGTGGCCTGGGGCAGAGCAGCCTCACTGTGTCCCCCATGCCTGCTGCTGAAGGGCTCAGAGGGCTAGCGCTGCTCAGCTGGGCAGGACAGTGCCTGGCGCCTGTCTGCTAGCTGTGGCTCCAGTGCCACCCACCAGGGTCCAGATGCCCGGCAGCAGGAAGATCTCAGGGCCTACCTGGCGTGTTCCCACCCAGCTGTCATGAGGCCTCCAGATGTCACCACCAGATTGGACCAGAATTCTCTCACTCTAATACTAGCCTAATTTTGCTCTCCTAGGGGAGTCCTGAGGATTAAATGAGGGGATATACATACAGCTGGCCGGGGAAGGAGTGCGCAGGAGCTGGAGACGCTGGAGGAGCCTGCTGCGCAGAGAGCCACACCCTGCATCAGAGCCTGTGCCCTGGTGGATAGCAGAGGTGGGGTTCGAACCCTTCGTGGCCAGCCACATGCAGTGCGGCAGCAGCCTGCTCCATGCTTTGTGCAAAGGACCGCACGGTTGAGGACAGTGAGGCTTGGAAAAGTTAAGCCATAAACCCAGGCCATGTCGCTGGTGAGTGGCTGAATGAGGCTGAAATATTAATGGTATTTCTAACCACATTTAGTGCTGGTATTTTGAAGCTCACACGCGCACACACGTATACCTTAAACCTACAGATTCTGAATTCTTTGGCACTACACGAGTTTGTGTTTTTAGAAGACAGTTGGACAAGTCGCTCCTTTGGCTTCCCTGCTTGTTGCCACAGGCAGTGGTGCAGGAGGACCAGCTTGCAGAGCCCCTGCATCCCAGCCTCCGGGCCTCGCTTAGGATCCCTCACTGCTGGCCAGAGCTCCGCGGTGGACACTGCTGGACAAGGGTGTGCCCTGCGCTTTTCCAAACTTACACACTTCAATAAACCATCAGTTGTTAAAGGGGGAAACTGGACTTCCTCTAGGAAATGATGGCAAGTCGTGTGACAACACAGTTCCAAAGTAGTAGGTGAATTAATAGACCAACTTTTGTGCCTAACAGTTATTATTTATAAAACAGCTAAGGAAATAAATGCAAGTAGTCTTTATGTTTGATGAACATATGCTAAAGTACAAAATATCACGTGGTCTTCTAGAAAGGAGGGACACTTGTAAATTTTGAGGCATGATGTAAAAGTTAGTGACTTATGCTGTGACTTCTGTTCCACTGCAGCGGAGGTGTGTGTTTACTAAGAAGACACTCCTACACCAGCCTGGTTGGTTATTTTAAACCTGAGCAAGACTAAGTTAATAAAATCTGTGTGTTCTTTGAATGGTTTATTTCTACACCCCAATATAGGGAGAGGTTATATCCTTCCCTCTACCTGTACCTCTGTCCCACCCACGAGCAACTGCCCTCCTCCTGTCTTCCACCTGGTGCCAGTTCTTTTGTATTTCAGGGAAAACAAGTAATATTAATTTTTTTACTTACTATAATTTTTTAAATATGCAAAACTATTGGGAGTCCATCTTTAAAAGTTAGATACTTACTAATGAAGGCATTTTGTCATTTGAAAGGACGTCCGTATGACTATTCTATTAAAATGACTTGTTATCCTGATGTGGTTTAACAGCAGCAGCAGCAACTGGAGGATGTGTTAAGACACAGTTCATGGCACATGTGATACGAACTTGTCATTTCTCTCCTCAGGGTATTTTAGAAATGCAAGTAACCCTCATCTTGAAGTTGCTGGAGAGACCATCTTGGCTTTGCAATCTGACCAGGACCAAGATGTTTCCTTTTTGCCACCCTAGAACCAAGCGACAGAGTTTTTTGGACCCTACTGCACTAGGAAAACAGGATGGACTCCTCTGGGAAGGTTGTTTCATGCCTGGCACCTTTGGCTTGTGACCTGAAGGGGAACTGATTGTATTTTATCTGCTGAAGAAGAAAAGATTTCTGAAACTTCCGCATTGTGCACCCAAATGACAGACCCCTTTCCTGTCTGAGGCTCCCAGACTGAATCTTGGTGGGGACTTAAGTGCAGATGGCTAGGCCTGTGCCACATTCCCCAGCCCCACAGGCCTGACCCAGGACACCTTGTGGACAGGGTGCAGGCCTGCCAGCAACTTGTTTTGTTCAAGACAGACTATATTCGAGTCTCCCCTCCCGATTGCGTATTAGAAGCTCTGAAATCTTTACTGGACTTGCATATTTGTATCCCTTTTGCTTTTATATAAAATATAGTTTATGGTGCTATATTTATTTTTAACTGAGATACTGTACATATGTAAATATCTTTTTTTATTTTTAGATAAGGTCTCACTAAGTTGCTCAAGCTGGCCTGGAACTTGGGATCCATCTGCCTCAGCCTCCCAAGCAGCTGGGATTACAGGCGTGCACCGCCATGCCCAGCTTGTAAATAGCTCTTGACAGGAAGAAAATATATGAATGTAATATTAGCTTCCTATCAGTGAACTGAACAAATATATCATTGAAATTTATGCTGCAATCCGAGTTGCTGCAAACATAGCCCAGTTTGTTTACTTTTGAAAAATGTGACAAAGCTACTAAGAATGATTTATGGCAGGCTTTCTACTACTGTGGTTGGGACTTCTTAAGCACTCACCCTCTGCTTCTTTCCGGAACTCTCCTCACAAAGATGGCGTTGGTGTAAAGCTGAAGGATTTTTCATTTTTGTACAGATATATTGTCGATGTTTAAGAACTTGAGAGGGAAGTAGATAACTGAGATGCATGGATATCAACTTTCATGCTTTAGAATACTAAAAGATAGGAAACCATAGTTCTGATCAGAACTTGCCCACAAATACCAGTGATTCTGGGGGGTTAAATCATGTACTCTTCAAATTGATGTAAGTACACCGAACTTAGATTTCATGCTTTTAAAATTTAGACTCAAATGCTTTAGAATTTAACAGTTTTTTCATTAGTTAATAATTCAAGATTCTGTAAACATTTGATTAAACTCTGCATGCATATGTCATTGTTCTTGTTTTTCTGTTTATCTTCTCAACAATGGGCCCAGAGAAGAAGGAAGAGTAACCCACAGGGGATTTAGGAACCAGCTGCCAAGGGCCCTCTTTTCCTCTCTGATCTTTTTTTTTTTGTATGTCTTTTTCTTCTTTTATTAAATAAAATTTCTGAAGCTACACATTGAATTTCCTGATATAAAGGATACCCCCTTCCCAATCCCCAAATTCTATTGAACTGGTTCTCTGAGAAGAACAGAAGGAATCCATACCTACCATGCCAAAGAAAATAAGACGTATGAGATTTTAGTTTGTAATCCAGGGTGACATTTAGGCAACTTTGACAGAATGAGTTAATCACGATCAGAAGCCACATATTAAAAAAAAAAAAAAAGTTTTGGAGATACTGTTTTTCTTTGGTAACAAGCAATCTTTAATTTTTTTTTTATTGCTCAGAAAGTGAGACTGTCATGTTAAAATCTGTTAATCTAGTATCAAATACAATTATTCAACTGCAATCTTGTATTCTATACAGAGATTAATTTACCATTAAGGGGAAAAAATGAGCTTCTACACGTGTTGTGAGGTGTAGAATTTGCATGCTGAACCACAAGGTGCCTGTGAGGCCCTTAGGGACTCTGGTACATAATCAACCTTTATTTACAATTCAATTTTTATGTTAAAATTGTCTATAATGTGAATGCCTTTCCAAAGCAAAGATTTCTCCTGGCTGCAGTTTCTTTTCAGAAAGTATCTCAAAGCTTAGGTTTGATTCTTTTTTGTAACAACAGAATTTTCCAAGGTGGTTCTTGGCTCCCGTCTCTCCTCTGCCTGCCTCCCCGCCCCCCCCCCCCAGCCCGTTTGTAAGTGGAGATAATTGCTCCTGGGCTCCTTGCTGAGTGTGACTTGAGCCCACAGGTAAACTTCCTGTTTACTTGAAAGCTGGGTGAATTGATGGAAACACCTTTCTACCTCCATGCACTCAAAGACATTTTCAAAGTTGGTGAGGTTTAGTGTCGTTTTGGGAATTTCCTTGGAGGCCTCTAGCGAGCCCACGTCGTTTTTCTGCCACGCTGACAGGTCCCTGGCCAAGGTCTGCACCTGGCCGCCCCCTGGACAATGTGGAGACTTTGTCACGCGCAATTCCTCCAGGTGGCTTGCCCTGAATTACGCCAAGGTTGTATTTTAAACAGATCCGGAGAGGGAACAGTTTCCCAGCAGCAGCAAGAACACG
>NW_026000026.1:13256611-13322597 GCF_001458135.2 Marmota marmota marmota | reverse complement strand
GCCCCAGTCCAGCAGACAACGAACACCGCCCCCCCCCCACCCCACCACCACACACACACTGTTATCCAGGGTGACAGGGGCGGGGCGAGCGGAGGCCAGCGCCTGGTCAGGTAGCTCAGGCCCTCGGAGGCCACGCATTGTCCTGCCCGGTGCCTGGCCGCTGCCGCCCGTCGTCACAGTCGGGCGGGGGCGTGGGCCCGGGGCGCGCGGGGCGGCAATGACGCGCGGCCACTGCGCTCCAGGCAGGGATGACGGCGGGGCCGGGCCAGGCGGCGGCGCGGGGCGGGCGGTGCGCTACCCGAGCGGCCGCTGGGGGGCGCCCCGCGCCAGGCCTCTTTGCCGTCCAGGGCCCGTGCCCGCAGCCAGAGCAAGCAGCAGGCCCGTGAGCCGGTGGACTCGGACCCTGAGGTCTTCTTCTTGCGGGTGCGGCTAGAGGACACTGGGGAGGTGTTCCGAGTGTCAAACTGCCGCGGTGACACGACCGTGCGAGAGCTTAGAGAGGACCTGGACCTGATTGTCGGCATCCCCTTCAACCTCCAGCGGCTCCACTACTTGGACCAAGGTGGCCCCTGCCCTCCCCACATCCCTTGAGCTCCGGTGAGGGGTACCTGGTACTCCTCCTGCCTGAGTCATAAAGGGAGGCCTGCCTGCGAGGGCACCCCGGGTGTTAACACACACCGGCCACCTTTAAACCCCAGGTGGAAGAGCCACTGGGGGTCTTAGCCACATAGGGACTTTTCAGCCCCAAACACTGGATTCACAACAGACCCCAAACTCAAGGCAGACCTTACAGCAGGCCTCCTAGCCCACAGAAATCCTACCTGGGTCAGACTACATCTGCCAACCTCTAGTAAGTCCAGCTCATAGGAGGACCCCAGATCTCCACACCACAGCAAGGTACCCCAGAAGCCCAGACCCTCAAGTTCCCCATGTCTTCATAAGGGACCTATGCCCCAAAGCCAGCTGTGTCCACACAAGACCATAAACCGAACAAACAAAAAAAACCCTATCCTCAGAAGTACCCCCAAACCCAGGACAATCTGCCTGTCAGAACCCCAAACTCCAAGCAAACCCAAGTCCTCATGTTATACTTGTCAACATTGGAACCCCAAGTCCCCTAGCCAGCCATGTTCTTACAAGCTCACAAAGCCTGAGACAAACCCTGTTGATCTCAGGACCCCAGCCCGGAACAGAACTGCCCATGACTGAACCCCAAATCTCCAAGCTAAACAATATAGCCTCAAACCCCAGATCCTTCACCAGCTGGGTCTCTCCAAGGAAGCTAAAATTCCAACCCTCCCCCCCACAGGACCCCTAAGCTCAGAAAAAACCTTGCCAAATTTGAAACCCCCATCCCCCAGGCTAATGATGACCACCCCACAACTGGAGTCCTCCAGCAACTGCGTCCATGCAAACATGCCAGAGCTTGAAGGCCCACGCTGGGACCCCAGCTCAGAACAGACCTCCCAAGACTGAGCCCCAGTTCCAGGCTAACCATCATTATGTTAGAACCCCCAAACTTCCATCAGCCATGCCCATGCAAGGATGTGAAAGCTCAAAACAAGCCCTGCCCACACTAGGACCCCAAAACAGCATACATGCCCAAGACTCAACCCCAAATCTCCAAGCTAACCATTGCTACCTCAGAACCCCAAAACTTCCATCAATGGTGTCCACACAAGGACTAACTGAGTGTTGCCCATCCCAGGACCCCAAGACCCAGAACAAATGGCCAAATTTGAACCCCAAGTCTTCAGGTAATGACCATTACCTCAGAACCCTGACTCCTCCAGCAACTGGGTCCACACAAAGACGCCAAAATTCAAACCAACCTGGACTACCTCAGTACCCCAACCAAGAACCGAATCCCAGATCTCCACGCTGGAGTACTACCTCAGAACCTGGAGTCCTCTGGCAACCATGTCCACACAAGGATGTCGGAGCTCAATACAAACCCTACCCACCTCAGGACCCCAAAACCAAGGACAAACTTGGCCAGATCTTGAGCCCCAAATCCCCAAGATAGTCATGTGACCTTCAGAACCTGAGTCCTCCAACAGCCGTGTCCACACCAGGGTGCCAAACTTGGAGAAGAACCCTGCCCCCTCAGGGTCCCATGATCTCTCCGCAAGCACTGTCACATTTGCCCCTCAGATCCTGGAGCTGCCCTGGTGTCCACGAAATCCTAAATCCCAGAGCAGACTCTACCCAAAACTCTGGATTCTGAATCCCGTCTCCAGCTAGCCATCTCTATCTCCACACCCCAGACCATCAACAACTTTTGTCAAAGCCCCAGACAAACCCTGTCCTCATCCAGACCCCCACACCCAAAGCCAGCTGTGCCCACATCTTAAAGCTAGTCCCTGAGGTTACCATGACCACATCGGAACCCCAATCCATGCAAAGTGTCCTCAGAAGATTTCCAAGAATGAGACAAATCCTGCCTACAACAGGACCCCAAAACTCAAGTGAAATATTCCCATACTGAACCCACAAACCTCCATGAAATCACAGCTACCCCAACTCTCCAAGGTTGAAGTCAACCATGTCCATGTCAGGAAGTCAAGGTTCAAAACAAGCTTTGCCTGTATGAGGACCCCAAAACTCAAAAGCAAACTATGCTTATATTTGAAACTCAGATTCTTTTAGCTAAACCCACCCATACGAGGATCCCCAATTATAAACCAAACCCTGCCGAATTCAGTCAGAACCCTAAATCTTGGAGCAGATCCTATCACCAAGACCCCAAATCTCAGTGTAGACCTGCCTGATTTCCTAACCTACAGTTTCCACATTATCCAGGCTTCATGAGAACCCCGAATCCCAAAACAAGTCCTGGCCATACAAGGACTCCAAATACCATACAAGAGACCCTTCCCAAACCAGGACTCCTAAACAAACAGCAAACCTTGCTTTCATCAGAATCCCAAATCAGAGCAAATTCTGTCCTTATCAGGACCCCAAAGCTCAAAGCAAACCCTGTCCACATTTGAACCCCAGTACTGGCTCTAACCCAGTCTGTATCAGAATCCTGAATTCTGAGCTGTGTTCTTGCCTAGGAGCTCAAAGCTAGCCCAACCGGAATCAGAACTCAGTATCCGAAGCTCACCATGCCTAAATCAGGACCCCCAAAGACCCTTTGTCCAGACAAATCCCATGTGGGAGGTAGGTACCTGGGGGAGGCCAAAGACCCCACTGCTCAGGTCTCCCTCCACTCATCTCCTTCCCTCAGCCTGAATGCGTGGTTTCCCTATCCCGATTCCCTACAGTATTTAGGATATGAGAACAGGATCAAAGCCCCTGAGATCCATCATCTCCCCACCCGGTTGAAATCAACGCAAAACACTTCCAAGAAAATGAAGATATTAAAAAAAAAAAAAAATCTCTGGGCTGCTGCACAGAGATGTGAGGAGCCGATATTGCAGAGAGACTGCAGCTGTACTGCAGGGCCGGGAGGCGATGGAGACGAGACCTGAGAGCAGCCTGTCTGCACCAGCCAGCTCCCGGACTGCCCTTCTGGGCTCAGTTTCCTAATCCGTAAAGCAGAGCCCCATTAGCTCTGGAATTCTCCGTGCTGTTCCCCCATGGACAGGAATGACTCAGGAAACTCCAAACGGGCAGTGAAGGCCAAGACGCTTTGCACTCTTTAAAATAGGCTCAACATTTTTCCATGGCATATTTATTTTTCTGCAGGAACATTCAAAAGATGTTCTTGGGCATTTTCAAGGCCTTATTTAGCAGGAAGAGTGTCTCGAGCCTAGACTGTACCTCACATGTTAAGAACGACGGTGAATCATTGAAGGGCTGATTAAGGGTCCCCCACAAGTAATTTGAAAATTATGTATCTCCAACTACAAATGTCTGGACCCCTTCTGTTCATTTATTTTCACTGATGAGCCCTGCTGAGCAATAAATTCAAGAGAGTTAAGAGGGAAAGAGAGAGATGGGGTGAGTTAACTCTGATGTCACAGAGCTGTCACTCAGCAGCCACTTAGCAACTGCTACAGAGCATGACCTCTCTCTGTTGCGCAGTCCTTCCTGTGGATGGCAAACGAGAGAGAAGATGGTACTACTTCAGTGTTAGAAGAAATTTGGGCTACTGTCTATAATCTGGGGATGCTGCTCTTGCCCACTGCGAAGGCGGAAGAGGGAAGAGCGAATGAGATCGTGCGTGAGCATCCCATCCAAGCAAGTGGTCAGGGAGTCAGCGAGTGAGGCGAGGGGCGCCCTTCCTATCCTTGGGCAACTCTGCTGATTGACTTAGCTGGAGATAGTGCTCGCGCCTAAGGCCCGGCCGTCTGCCTGTCAAGGGGCGTGCTCTGCATGTGTCACCTGCCCGCCTTTGCCAGGGAGCACAGCTTTCCTCAGTGTCTCAGAGCTGTCTGGAAGTCGAGTTGTCTTAGACTGATTGCTAAAGATCCTCTGTGTTCCAACCACAGACAGGACCCCAATGAACAGATTGGTTAGTCACTATCCTCCACTTCCATCCACTCTTCGGAATTTCTAGTGATCAAATGGTGCCCCTAGAGCCCACAAAGCTCCAGTCTGTTAGGAGATGGCTTTGCTCATTCCAGCCAGGGGAGCCTCTGCTTGCTCCTAGCAGACGGAGGTGCACCTGTCTTGAGGGGTTGTGGAGAGGATCAAAGAACTTAGTGCAGGCACAAGGCACTCACTGTGAAGGACTGAACACACAGGCCCTCAGGGGTCCCTGCCACCAGAGCCCAGCAGACCAGTGAGCTCCACTCCCTGGGAATGTGCGTCGGCCTGGCATGGGCAGACCCGAGGCACACTTGTCATTCTTGAGACTGTAGATGGCCAACGCGAGAAAACGCATGCATTTGAAAAGGTCAACCAAATACAACTGAACCGGCTAAAAAATGCTCTCTATTAATATTCATGTTACCACTGCTGATGGTCTTCCCCAGAGCCCGGATCTGTGAACTTAGAACAGACCCATCCTGGGTCCTTCACGTCGATAAGCCTCTGTGCCAGGTGATGACAGGCTTAGGAGCTCAAACACACCAAGCCCCAGCACAGTGAAAGTCAATATTTGCTCCTTACGTGGCCATAGGTCTGCCTTGAGATGATCTTGTCCCCCGGGGCCATTGGCAACACCTGAAGACGTTTTTGACTATGGGAACGAGGTGCAGGGGCTGCTGGTCCCCTTGGGTAGAGACCAGGGAGGCTGCCTCACGTCCTAAAGTGTGCAGGGCAGAGAGCACTCAAGTTCAAAATGTCAGGTGTGCCCAGGGTCGTCATGTGAATCCAACAATTTTTGGTCACTGTCACCTCTTTGGTTAGCAAATGACAACATTGACCAGAGTTGGTCTTTTAGTTAAACGTATGTAACTCGTGTAAGTGCATTTTACCGCAATACATAGTTGCCTCAAGTTTAAGTAGTTCTCTTTGTAAGAGTTTGCCTCATAAAATGTCTTTACTGACTCATGTATTTTTTCGCAACAGGACAAGCCATAATTGCAGAATTTTATAAATGGTTGCCATTGTGTTTTTGGTCCAGCTTCAATCCGAGCCGAGCCAAATTAATTTTCTAAAAAGCATTAATGACAACAGGCTCATGCGGAATCATCAAATGAGATCTTTGTTCAAGATTCTAAAATTATCTTTGCGATTCCCAAGGTCAGATAATCTCCTAGCCGATGTAATAAGTTTTCTTTAATGCCCAATTTTTAAAAAGGAATCATTGCTCCCCGCAGGAGATATGATAGATGACGGCACCCTCAAGTTCCATGACGTCGTGCCCGGAGGAGTGATTTCCCTGAGCATCTGGCATTATGATGGCTGGATAGAACTGGTTTTGGCAGCCGTGGAAGGGGACCTCAGTAAGGTGCTTCCCGCTTCTTTCCACGGGTGTTGTGCAGAGCGACAATCTTTAGTGTGAGGGTTTGAATGGAGGCTTCAGAGAAAGGAGGAAAGATGAGGACCTTGGTCCCTATGATGGCACACTGTTTCAGGAGCTTTCCCTCTCTCTCGGGGCGCACAGTTCCAGGGACTTTACTTATTTATGGCTTAGGGACCCACTCATCCCTCACCCCCCACAATCAAGGCAGCGCATACGTCCGTTTGCCTTCTGAGGTTGAGAGTCACTTGACCCTGGTGGAGGGCTCCAGAGCTCTGGGCCTTGCCTGCCTGCTGCGGCCGTGCCCAGGTGAGCAGGAGGTGACCCAGTTCTGGGGGCGCCCACAGCACCCTGGATGGCAGCAGGACCCACTGTTTGCCAGGCCTCCCCCGCGGGGCACTCAGCTGACTCTGGGTGGGAGGGAAGGACAAAGACCAGGATGTTTACCTATCAGAGAAGATGAATCGCTGACACGGGGATAGGTGGATGTTTTCCTGTGGATCAGATTCAGGGGGAGAGGGTGCAGTTTGCTCGCTGGGCTGTGGCCAAGCAAGGGCCGGCCGCAGGTCCTGGCAGGAAGGGCGGCCCGTCCCGGTCATTGCAATCCTCGTCCAGACCCGTCCTTGCTGCTGTCCCTTCTGTGTCCCAGCATCCCCATCCCTGGGCCTTTCTTCTGCTGCCAGCAGTTTGGTCTGGGCTCAGCTTTCTGGCTCTCGCCCTGATGTAGGGTTCTGTCTCTTCTGTTTGGGGTCTCGAGTCAGAACTGCTGCAGACCCATGTCCTTATGTCTGTCACTTCTGTCCCCTGTGCTGTTCCCCACCTGGCCCTGATGTCTGGGGCAGAGTCCTTCCTGTGGATCCTGCAGCCTTTCTCCCATGTTCCACGAGGTGACCATATGACAGGGCTATGCCCCTGTGAGGGGTTCAGAGTGCTCCACAGAGGCACTGGGCACCAAAGTGGACAGGAGGCCAGACTTCCCCCTTGGGCTGCCCTCTGGCGAGGCCATATCTTGGCTGGTATCTTTGTTAAGGCCACAACTACCTTCCTCTGGCCACCAAAAAAGCTATTTGTTCTCGTTAAAACATTGACTGGGATGTTCCTGCCTCCCCAAGTTGACGGATGGTGATTTTGTCCCGGGAACACCCACGGGGCGTTGAAGAGTGTCCCCCACCACCCTTCCCTGGCTTCCTACCATTTCTTGATGAGGCTTTGCCCTCTCCTTGGTGTGGGTCAAGCAGACAGACCTTCCCTGAGCTGCCCTCAGCCTCTGACCACACCTGCTGCACTTCCCAGAGTAACCGTCTGTGTTCTCTCACCCAGCTTTCCTGTCTCGGAATCACTGAAGATTCCTTCTACCGAACAGCAAATTCACGTTACTTGGAGGGTGAGAAGTGGAAGCGGTGGACATCCCAGAGAGCATTTGTGGCCTTGTACATTGCCTCCCACAGAGGTCACTATGACGCTGTGCGGTACCTTCTAGAACAAGGTAATCTGGGCAGAAAGCATGGTACTTTGGAGAGTCTCGGGGGACAGCATCTTGGTCTTCTTGGATCCTTCAAGTGCTGATTCCCTGGGTCTGAGTCCTGTCTCTCACAGAGCTGGGTGCGTGCCAGGCCTCCATGGGTGTCTGGGAGTGTCTCCTTTCATGCCAGGCAGAGGCTGTCGAGGCCAGACCCTGGAAGATGCTGCCTGTTGCAGGGAGACAGAAGTTCAAGGCTCCTGGACAGGGAGCAGCAAAGGGTTTCCTGGCCTGTTATTTCCAACCAGAACACTGCTGGGGACATGGCCACACTGTCTGCACAATTCCAGTCCCACCTGCAGTTGGAACGTCCCAGGTGGCCTGGCCCACCGGTGGTCCTCGGACCGGCCCTGCCTTCTTTCTGCAAGTCTTGCAGTTACTTCCTCTGGTGACATTCTCCCCAGACTCTTCTCACTCTTGCCTCCACTTAGGGGTGACCATTGTTCTGTCTGTCCCCAGGGAGTCCCCATTGCCTCTGAATTGAAGGGCTTTGCTTGAGATTCTGCCGGAGTACTCTTTATCCTCCTCGGACATGGGGTATTTTGTGTGTGTGGGGGGGCGTGCTCATGATTGAGATGCAGAAGGTTGGAAACGTGTAGGCAAGAGCTGCAGGGCCCCTGGGGAGAGGAGGCTGGCGAGGCCGCGTGGGTTTGATGGGCAGGCTTCACGTCAGACCCCTCCTCTCAGCTCCTCTATTGTCCCCACTCCACCAAGCACGGTGGAGAGCAGCCCGGGTTTCCTGGGCAGGATGACTGGGCTGCGTGTCGGGCACATGAACCTCTGAGCTGGGCGAGGGTTGGCGACTGTGCCCTCTGCCTTCCTCCACTGCCTCTTTCCTGTTGAAGAATGAAATATGGCTTCTCACAACCCAGCAGTCCTTTAAGCTCATGAAAAGTCATTTTCACTCTGATGGAACCGTGATGTATTTGAAGGCGCCAGTTAAAAAAATGACAGCCGGCTTTGCAGAGTTTTCTGTCCCCTGCAGATGCTGCTGGGAGGAGGCATGTGGGGTGGACTCCACCATCCAGAGTCTGATGGAGACTTCGCCTCACCAGCCAGCCATAGCTTATGAAAACAGGCCCCGGAAATGTCAGCCGAGTTTAATTGAATCGCCTTGTTTTCTGTGTCATGATATTTGTTACCCAGAATTTGATTCGATTCAACAAGTCCACACTGGACACCTGCCATTAGCCCGTCCATCTTCGGGAGACAGTGAGGCATTCAATCGAAGGGAGATCTGTCCATGAGTCAGGCTGCCGGTCGTCCGTCACTTCCCAGTGCCTGTCTCCTCCAGGCCCGAGCTACGTGCCTGGGGTGAAAGCAGCAGTGATCAAAATGAGTATCTTCTACCCTCATGGAGCTCACTGGGGAAGTTATCAGATTACAAATAATTAACTCCATGGTCAGTCGCATGGGGGTATCCTGAAGGTGGCAGATGTCTGCTGAATTCATGCAGGGGTGCTGTGGGGAAGGGGAGCTGAGGAGGGCTTCCCCGGAAGGTGAATGGAACACTAAGAAGGACAAGAGTTGTCCCAGGACTGGGGAAAAACAGGCAAGAGTTTTGCTTGTGACAGGAACAGTTTGTACAAAGGGCCGGGGGCAGGATGCAGAGCAGGGTTTAAGGGTAAAGACAGAAGGTAGGTGAAATTAGACCCTCCACCGTGGGCAGGGTCATGGAGGAAGAATGTGGGGGGCTGGTGCTGCACTGATTGGGGGGGGTATGGGTGAGAGAGCAGCAAAGATCAAGACATTAACCCCACAGCAGGGGGATTGCAGTGATGAGGTCTAGTGGGAGATGACTGTGGAAAGACACTGGCTGTCATGAGGGGACAGACTGGTGCTGAGGGGTGCTGGAAGGGCAGCAGTGCCCGGTCCGGCCCCTCCTGTGTTTCTGGTGCCAACTGTCTCTGAGGGAGGGCTCAGGCCAGGAGAGTGGCCCTCGCTGACCCGGCTTTCTCATTTTACAGGTACCAACTTCCTGGATAGCACGCCTCTGGGCAGGACACCCCTGCACGTGGCCGTGGCCATGGGCCGGCTGGACTGTATGAAACTCCTGCTGGAGCACGGGGCCCCCATCCAGGAGAAGGACGCCAAGGGGGAGACCCCCATCTCCATCGCCCGCTGCGTGAACCGCGAGCTGACGGAGCGGCGCCTGTTCCTGCTCTACTGGCTGGCCAAGGGGACGGGGAAGAAGCGCATCAAGGACCTGATCCTGAGGCAGGTCTTCCAGAGGATGTGCTCCAGCTTGGGTTCCAGGAAGACCTCAAGTTAGCTCCCCTGGAGACGTCTGCCCTCCAAAGCCGACCCCGGCGACTGGGCAGAGGTCACCCCGTGGGACCCCCGGTGGTGCTCGCCAGGGCGGGGACGGGGAGAGAGCCAGACTCAAGACGGGGAGTTCACCGTCCTGCTGGATGGTGACTTGGGGAAGGGGTGGCGGGGCCGCGTGTTCCTGTGCATATTCTGACCCATTACAGACCCACAGACCCGCGCGGCCTTTAATTCTAAGCTGTTTGCGCCTCGTGTTCCGTCATGCTGAGGCAGGGGGTGACAGGAACTGACCCCCCACCCAGGCTGTTCAGGGCAGCGCTGTCCAGGACGGATCACAGTAATGAGCGCGACTGTCACTCTGCAAAGCAAGTGCCCGCCACTGTCGGGAGGTCGCGAGGGTTCAGTGTGTGAGATCCTTGCAGCAGGGCGCTCCCTGGCTAGGGGTGTTCTGGAAGCGTGGCCGAGCCATGTTTGAGGGACACAAGCCAATCTGGGGGGAGCTTGGTTCTCCCACGTGGCTGCCTCAGGACCTCAGCGAGGCGCTGCGGAGGGTGGTGGGAGACGAGTGAGCTCACACAGGACAGAGCCTGGCTTCTCGCTGTGGCCAGTGCCAGCCCCGCAGCCTCCCCAATGGCAGGCAGACCCCCTGAGTGTCTGCGCCCGACTCAGGCCACCTCGGGTCAGGCTGGGAGTGGGCCTGCAGCAGCCCACCCGCCCTGCAGATGGGGGCCTGGGCTTGGAAGCAAACAGAGAAGGTCTGCAGAGGGCACCGGGACCCAGCAACAGCAGAAATTCAAGCCAAAGGCTGCTCGGTGGTTCTAGAGCTTTCTAGGGCAGAAACCTGAATTTTTGAAAGGATAACTTCTGGTTTTTAAATGTTGGCTTGAATTTTGGGGGAAGACGTCATGGTACAGAAAGAGTGAGAAGATTTGAGGCACCCACACACCCTGTGTGCTGTCCAGCTCATCTGCTCTTCCCGGGAACCAACCTAAGGCCCAGTGGGACGATGCACAGCTCTGAGCCACGGCCAGGGAACGGCCAGGGTGCTCACAAGGTGCCACGTGTCATGCACCTGCTGCCCCACCCACCCGTGGCTGTGTATGTTTTCCTGAAGCCCTATATTCCAGCACCACCTCCAGCATCCGAACGCGTGGCCAAGGTCTCCTGACAATCGAGGGGCTGTCTTTGCGGTGATGGAAAATGACTCTGTGTCCTGGCTGCCCTTCCTTCCCACTTACATCCCAGAAACCGGATTCAGCTTTTAAATTAATGGGCCACATTTCCTGCTGTCACAGCAAGCAAGGTCTTGTTGACGCTGGGGTCTTGTACTCGTCTACGTGGCCTGCCCAGCTCAGCAACCTGTTTGACAAATAAGAGTCAGGAAGAAATAGCTTCGCATCAGCCGCGTCCAAGCCGAGATCTTGTGTTTGGCAGACGTTCCCTAAAGTCAATAGGCAGATATTAAGTCACCCCAATCCAACGGGTCAGTGCACTTAGCTAATGAGGTGTGCGGAAGGGTGACTCGGGCGCCTTTTAACTTAACAGGTGGCGTCACTCCAGGTCCGCGTCTGGCAGTAGCTTTGCTCGGCTGTCCTGGTTGTTGGGAGAGACAGCTGCCTGGCACCTGAACCCACAGTTCTGGGAGGAAGTGCTGTAGCTTCACATGCCCCCAATTCAATTAGGCGCTTGGCCAGGTGTAGGGCAAGTTGCACACTCACTCACTGTGGTGCCAGTTTGCTCGGTCTGTGGCAGGGTCATTTGCACACTTGGGGCCTGGGGAGAGCTCCTCGCTGTAGGCAATCTCACACCCTGTGTTGGAGCTGGGGTGCAGCTCAGTCTGTACAGGGATCTGGGTTCAGCCCCCAGCACCAAAAAAAAAAAAAAAAAAAAAAAAAAACCCCAAAAACCCAAACCAACCCCTGCATCTCACCTGGGAACAAGCCCGAATCATGTAGTATAAGAAATACGTTCATAATCACAAAATTTAAAGCTGCAAACTTGTCGATGTGTTGCATCTTGTAGTTAATTCATTAAATGTTAAATTTTTTGTGTTTTCATACTTTGGGAGCAAACAAAAATTGGGGGAGGGTTGATCCTGAACACTTTGGTGGGACCCTGAAATCCTTGTAGGTCCACGCCCTGGAGAGGGCGGAGCAGCTGTGGTCTCCATGCCCAGCTGGGCCACCCCTCTTTGTGCAGAGGAAGTGGGGCTCCTTGGAGAGGAGCTCCCATGCACTTTTGCACATGGAGGGCTGGCCTTTCAATCTCCAGCAGGAAGGGCCACCTGTGCAGAGGTGGCAGTGCCGGCTGGGCCAGCGCAGGCCTCAGGTGGCATCTGGCCAGTTCTGCCATGGTGGGTCCCGCTGCTCTGAGACAGGGTCTCCTATAGAGAAGTGTGGAGGAGAGTTTTTGTTCGTGGTCCCTGAGGGTGCTGGGTGCCACTGCTGTCCGAGAGCATGACTGGGAACCTGGCTGGAGTCTGAGAGACGAGAGGAGAACCATCAGGGCCTCTCCTGGGCTCTCAAGTTGTGACCACTGGAATTGGACTCAGCTCAGCACCCCGGGAGATGTGGCTGCCTGTCCTGGCCTCTCTTGGAGACACAGGAGGGTTCCCCTCGTCTCATCCCTGCCAGTGACACTGCTCACCTGTAGCCGTGAGCAGAGCTGGACATGGGCTGCAAGTGGACGAGGAGGCGGGTGCATCGCTGTCCTGTTTCCATCTCCTTGGCAGCTGGGATGCTCCACCAAGCCAATGTTCACCTGGAGCACACCTGCCCCCTGGCCTTTCCCCCTCCATGTAACCTCCTTCTATGTCGTGTGTAATTGCAAGTTGCCTCCTTGTGGAAGTGTGATGGAAATTAAAAAGCAGTGAGCAGACTCTGGGTCTTAGAGGGTGACCTAAATATCCTTCCCACTTGGCCTCCATGTGGCCTCCATTCCAGGTATCACTACAAAGGTGCTATTCTACCCTGCTGATCCCCTAGACCTCTGAGCACCCTGGGTCTCTTGGACATCACCTGCTCTTTGGCACTTTGCGTTTTTGCTCCAAAGTCCCCTCCGCAAGCTAACACTGGCCCTGGCTAGACCCTTTCAGACGCACGGTTGACCAGGCTCTCCCATGGGCAATGCCGCTCTGTGGCACCTGGTACCATTGCCATGTATTCTGGGTGTTGTAGGCCAGGTTTCCATTCCTCTCTCCCTCTTCCTACTTGTGTGGCCTTGGGAGTGAAGGTCACCTGCCAAGAACTTGGCGGCCTCACCTGCTCCTTCCCAACCTGGTGGTGCTGGTGAAATGACCAGTGTGGACTATGTTCTCAGACCCCTGGTCTGACCCTTGGTCTTGCAGTGCCATAGGAAGCACCAGGGGTTGTGGCCTGGCAGATCTGGTTAGAATGTTCCTCTGCCTTCTGCCGTGTGGCACTGGGCCAGGCAGTATCACCTGTCAGAGCCTCAGTTTCCTCATCTTTACTTTGAGGTAATGACACCTGTCTCCTGTTGTCACTGGAGGGATTAGATGCTTGGCATAGAGCAGACAATTGAAAAATGTCAGCCATTATTATTATTATTACTACTGCCACTTAATTTGCTTAAAATGTTTACTCACTGGGAATCAATACACTCTCTGTTTCCAGAGAGCCTCATACATTTTCAGCAAACCTTATACAATGAGAGTCTCCATCCGGAACTAATCATTCCCAAAGTGGGAGATGAATAATTTCCCTCAGACTTGCTGATTTTGATATGAAGTGGAGGCCTTCCTCAGCAACTTGCAGACTGCGCTCTGAACTTGAAACTCCAGGGCCAGTTCTGCAGGAGAGGAAAACAAGCTCTAAGGCGAGAGGAAAATTCCAGTCGCTGAGCTCTGCCTCCGCAGTGCGCACCGACTACGGCAGCCTCCAGCAGGGGACACAGACACTCATTAACATTTAGAAAAACACCGGTGTTTGTGTTCATTGCAAATGTCAGAGATGCTGCAGTCTGCGCCACTTTGAAAACTCAAAGGTGGGCTCACATGGGGGATCACAGCCACATATTTCTGCCTGAATCACAAAACTGTCCAGAGGGGGAATACATACATATCACACACACAGCTCTCATGACATCCCAAAGGAATCAGTAAGCCCACCCAGGGTAACAAGAAGCTCTACCACACCACCAGCCAAAGAGATCACCCCAACGTGTCACCACGATGTCACTCTTGACCCATTTGGTGGGTGTACATTCCCAATTTACAGTTGAAAAATGGTAAATGCTGGTTATGCCTGGGCTGTGGTGGGTGTGAGTGTGCCTGGGAAGTGTCTTGACCCCGAACCGGGGAGCAGGTCAGGTCCTACATCCTTGCAGGATCACGATCAGTCAATATGTTTAGAACCTGGCAAGTGGGCCCAGCCACCCCTCATGTATCAATCATCCTACAGAGACCAGGCCTTTGTACATAAGGGGCATGTTTGTGAGTGCTCATAACAGCTGTTCTGGCAGCAAGGCCTGGAAACACTCCAAATGCCCACCAGGGGGACGTGGGGGGCACATTTAGCAGCTGCTGTGTACATATAGGCCAAGGCAGGAGGGGCATCTGTGACGTGTCATTAAGAGAACTAGTTGCCCAGGAAATGTGTGTGTGCACTGAGCTGCAGTTTTAAAGAGTGGCCAACCCAACGCCTGTGCACGTTGGGTGGAGCGTGAAGGCTGATGTGTGCAAGATGCGCCCTGAACCCCAGCGTCACTTGCTTCAGGGAAATCTTGGGATAGAGACTTGTGAATTGTGATAACTGGCACCTCTTCTCTCTACTGTGTCAAAACACGCAAAATTTACCATTGATGGCTTTCAGTGCACCACAATGTGGTGCAAGCATTGCCGCACCACACTGGGGAGCAGAAAATATTCCAGAATATTCCAGCCACACCTCGAAGGCTCCTTGCAGCCCTCAGTGACTGCCAGTCCACTTCTGCCTGAATGGATTTGCATGTTTGGGATATTTCTAGTGAATCCAATCCCGCCAGGGAGGCCTTTTGTATCTGACGTTAGCATAGTGTCCTGGGGGTTCACCCACATTGCATCACAGCTTAGTATTTTGTTCCCCTTTATGGCCAAATAATATCCTTTGCAGGGGTGAGCCCCGTTTTATTCATGCATTTGTCAGCTGGGGAACATTCAGTTGCTTCCACCTTTTGGCTACTAGGAGTAGAGCTGCTGTGAGCGTGATGTCCACTACGGATGGCTCGTTTCAGCTTTCAGCTCTTCCAGGTGATCATCTAGGAGGGGCATTGTCATGGCGATTCTAACTATGTATCTCCCTTTCACACTTAAAAAAATTGATGTAAAAAAGGAAAGGAAGGACAAAGAAACCCCTTGCTCGGGCTCTGCCAAGTTGGAGAGCCACAGCGTGCCCCACCCAGCACTTTCCCAGGTGTCCACCGCATTCTTTCGTTCATTCTGTTCAACAACCTTGGAAAACAGACCATCTGCAACCGAACCTAGAGAGGGTTTGTTCAAGAGGTCACTGACCCCGCTGCCCAGAGATGCTAAATTCAGTGGGTTTGAGGCAGAGTCTGAGACTCTGCATTTCTAACATTTCCAGGGACGCTGGTGCTGAACGGCACCGAGCAAGTTCCACCTCATGTCCACTTGCCACTGAGGGAACAGAAGCTCATAGATGGTCAGCACCTTGCCCAGGGATGTGGAGCACCCAAGTGGCAGAGTGAGGATGACCTACACCATGGATTGACAGGCACCTGCCAGCCTTAGCAGTGCCAGCTCACAGCACTGCCCCTTCTCTATGGGGCTGGTGAACTCCGTCCCACACCCCTCTGGAGGACAGGCTGGGCATTGCTGGTGGGCGTTCCTGGCCCGCTTTCTCCTCTGAGCCCCCTTTCCCACTTGTACATTCAGAAAATGCTGGCACTTATTTTCAAAGCATGGAGGAGGTGCCTGGCCAGAGTCCTGGCTGAGCACCAGCGGGGAGTGCAGGATTCAGGACCTATGGGCAGGTGCTCAGGCCCCACAGACACCTCTTCCGGATCCTGAGGGAAGACAGCCACCATTAGGGAACCTGGCCACCACTAGGGAACATCCTTTTTTCTCTCTTGGTCCTGGATTTGGAAGGAAACCCCTCCCAGGCCGGCCAGCTACCGGCTCCCGATAGGTGGCGCTGTTGCTCGCCGCTGCCACAGGTGGGGAACGCGCCGGTCCTGGCGGCCGCCAGGTGGCGCAGCGAGACCACAAATGACTCGCGGAGCCGAAAACTTGCTGTTAACCCGACTTGAGGGTCCTGCATCGCTTTTCTCCTCCGATTTGGACCCTTGTGCCCCAAGGGCTTCCCACTCTTGATTCTCTTGTGCTCTCTGGATATTTTCATAGTTTATAATGTTTAATAAACCATTATAGTAGCTTTATGTGAGTAGTATTTCCACATAAAATTTGTAGTCTAAGAACTTGGGCACTGGGTTCTCCAACTGACTCAAAAGTCCTCCTCCAGGGCCAGGGGTGAGAGCTGGCCAGCTCTTTCCCCCCTCCCTTTCCACACTGGGGACTGAACCCAGGGTTGCACTGGACTGCACCCCTAGCCTTTTTTATTTTTATTTTGAGACAGGGTCTGGCTAAGTTGCCCAGGTTGGTCTTGAAATTGTGATCCTCCTGCTTCAGCCTCCCTGGTAGCAGAGACTACAGGCCTGTGGGGCAAGAGCTAGCAAGTTTTAGGGGCAAATTCTATTTCTTACCCCCACCATGGGGGAAAAAAATCTATGCTCTTTCTTTTACTTCTAATGAGCATGTTAACTAATGTCTCTGCCCCCCAGAAGGGGTGACCAAGGAAGGTCAGAAGGAAGAGCGCTGTCTTAGGAATTCTGAAGTTCACCACCCTCGGCCTTATTCCTCTCCAGCAATGTCCCAGCCACGTATGGGCAGAAGGACTGAGATTTGAAAGGAGCACACCTCGGAATTATGGTTTTTATACCAAATTTTTCCTTCAAGCAATTCATGATGTATCTCCAACTTTCTGTGAATGGCAGTACCTTTCGTACCTGGCTCCCGTCACGTGGGGCTTCAGAACTGCAGGGGAGGAATGAAGACATGTACAGGTCTGGTTCTGTCTGTGCTATGAAACGTTCGATTCTTTAACTGGTTCTGTAATACCCCATGAGGTTTCGTGTATCCCACCTCACAGATGGGGGCGGGGCTGCGGGGAACCAAAGCCCCTGCCCAGCTTTGACAAGGAGATGAATGGGGACCGCTGTGGGGAGCCCGGCCCTGGGCAGGGGTGGAGTTTTCTCAGCACAGCGACCCACCCGAGCCCCCCACTCTCCTCCAGGCCAGGTGCTCGGGTGGGTCCCACCAGGAAATGGTTTCACCCTCTCCCTGCCGCTGCCCATGCCCATGCCCATGCCCTGGCCCGAGCTTCCCCTCTGCCTCTGTGGGTGCCAGATCCGACAGTCTGCTCTACAGGTCTCAAAAGCCCAGAAGAACGCAGTGTTTCCCTCTCAGGGGGCCCTCCCCGCTCAGAGGTGCCCTGCGGGGCCATGGGGCTGACCCCTCTGCGCTCTCCCCAGCCCACTCCACTTGTTACCTGAGTGGCAGACACTCCTCTCTTTAGAAGGTCCTTACTGTGGACATCAGTTAAAGTCCCCAGAGAGCAGCCCTCACAGAGCTGATGGCTTGGGGCAATGATGGGACAGTCCTGGGAGGATAATGAAGCTGAGCTGTATGGGAAGGGCCCACAGCGATGGGCAGAGAGCCACAGTGGGCAGTGCTGCAGGGGATAGGGCTGGGCTGTCCAGAGCAGATGAGATGGAGCTGAAACCTGAGGAGCCCGAGGACTCTGGGCAGCCCTAGAACTTTCCAGAAGCCACTGGCATGTGACAGCTTAGTTCCCAAAGGAGGAAGCAGAGGTTAAAGGTGGGTTAGGCAGGCTGGGGAGGCCTGAAATTGTGATCCTCCTGCTTCAGCCTCCCTCGTAGCAGAGATTACAGGCCTGTGGGGCAAGAGCTAGCAAGTTTTAGGGGCTGCAGTTTAGGCTGCAGCGCTGGCCGTGGCCAGGCAGTGCTGTGTAACAGTCCCTGGCTGGACCATAAAGGACCACCTTCCACTTGGACATCTGCAGCCAGGCTGGGCACAGCTGGTGCGTCTCCTCCTATGCCTCTCAGCGTCCTTGCAACGGCAGGTGGGGACATGCAGAGCTTGGCAAGGTGCAGGCTCAGAACTACTCACTCTTTCTCTGGATGCAGATCAGTGGTCCAGCAAGTCAGAAGCCAAGCCCAAGGTGAAGGTCAGTGGCAGGGGTGGAGGACAGAGGGGTGAGAAGGCTGGCCTGGCCAGAGAGGAACTTGCACCCTCCTGCCTTGGCCTCCCAAGTCACTGGCATTACAAGCTGTGTTTTAAAGAAAATAGTCAGCAAGAGGGGGGCTGGGGCCGGGGCCGGGGCTCAGCGGTACAGCGCTCGCCCAGCATGCACGAGGTGCTGGGTTTGATCCTCAGCACCACATAAAAATAAATAAATAAAATAAACATTAAGAAGAAAACTTATGAGTCAACAAAGAAACCACAGTAAAAAAAATTAAGAAAAAATAGTCAGCAGGAGGCAAGATTGCTGCGGTCCAGCGGGGAGAGGACGATGACCGGGCCAGGGGTGGGGTGGGGGATGGGCAGAGGGGCGGAGTCCAGAGCTGTGGGGAGGGGGCAGGTGAAGCTGGGCTGGGAAAGACGTGTCCTTGGAGCAGCTTGGGATGGTGTGCCACTTACTGAGACGGGAGAAGCGGAAGATGGGGGGGAACCAAGCCTTCTCTGTCTCCTGTGGCCGCCGTCACAAATCATGTGAACTCCGTGACTTCAACAGCAAGCTTCCTTTCTCACGGTCTGCGTGGAGGTGACCGCAGGGCTGCGCTCCTTCTGAAGGGTTCAGGGCGGGAGCCTTCTGCTCCTCCAGCGTCAGGGGCTTCTGTCCCTGGGCTTGTGGCTGTGACACTAGTCTCTGCCTCGGCCTTGACATGACCTCCTCTTCATGGTGGCCTGTGTCTGTTTCCGGGCCACTGAGTTCAGGGTTCACCCCAATCCTGGACAGTCTCATCTCAGGTCCTCACTTAGTCACATCTGCAGTGACCTTGTTTCCAGATAAGCTGTGCTTTACAGGTTCTGGGTGGATATGTCTCCGGGGACCACCTTTCTGCCCACTGCAGCCATTACATCTGCAATGTCTACCGCCCATCAAGCAGATGGGCAGAAGCCCTCAGGGCACACCTGGCTGGGCACACCTGGCTGGGGTCACGGGAAGGCGCTCACTGTGTGTATATGTTTGGAGGATGTCAGCAAACAGTCACCCAGGGCAGAGGGCTTTGATAGACAGAGGACAGCCCATGCCCAGGCCCCAGGGTCTCCTTTACTTAGAGCCCCGTAAAGGGGAGCCCGGGTAATAGGAGAGGAGAGGCTGTGGTGCAGAGGGGCAGCAGCCCAGACGAGGAGGTGCAGAGAAACTGAGCCACAGCATGCAGGTGTGACTGTCCACTTTGCCAGGGACAGTTTCTGAGGGACACTGGGGACAGGCGTCTTATTGAAGGGGATTGAAGAGCATGTTGCAGAGCCAGAGAAATGAGACAGCAAGTGGGGAGACTCCCCTGAGGACCTGCCTGCCCCGTGGAGCCAGAGGGGACTGTGGCTTGAAGGACAGGGGACAGGGCGGTCCACGCCTGTGCCAATGGGTAGCCTGGCCAGGAGGGAGCGGCCAATGATGGAGGAGGGAGGGCCAGCTCGAGGCCCCTGGAAGTCCTGCGAGAGCCGTGGTGGGGTGCAGGGGGCACCCTTGAAGATGGGACACCCCCAGGCCCCTCCCATGGCCCCCACTTCCTGGTCCAGACCAGGTTTCCTAATGAGGCTTTATAAGCCCTGCACTATGACACATTAGGAAGGTGGAACAACAGCATCGCCCAGGCTGACCAGCGTTTGCTAACTTCTGATTCTCTATCCAGCTGCTTTGCCCAAGCAGGTGACCTGTCACCCCATGGCCTTCTCCTCCTGAACACAGCCCAGGACGTCAGGTGGTTCCCAGGGAGCCTCTGTGTGAGTCTCTATGGCCGCTGTGACAGTGGGCACAGTTGTAGTGTGAGATTTGTGCTCTCACAGCTCTGGGGGCCAGAAAAATGAACTGGGGCTCACGGGCCCCAACCCAGCAGGGCCAGCTGCTGTGGAGGCTCCGGGGGAGAGCCACCCTGGCCTGCCAGTCTCTGGAGTGCCACTCAGCTCCTGCTCCTCCCTCCATCTTCAAAGCCAGCAGCGTCGCGGTGGCCTGCCCTGCGTCTGCCTGCCCGTCCTCCCTGAGCCCCTCCTGCCTCCCTCACGTAAGGACCCTATGACCAGTGGGCCGGGCGTCTCCCCAGCTCAGGATCCCTGGCCGCACCTGCAGGCTCCCTCTGCCACGCGTGGTGACACAGGTTCTGGGGGCACGTCTCAGACCACAGCATCTAACGGTCAGTCTCAGTCACATCTCCCCAGGTGACCCAAATGTCCGTTCCAGCTGCTGTTTCCCGTCGCGTCCCCTTGCTGAGCCATTGCCCTTGCCCTGGAGTGTCTAACCTGGAAGAGACTCACCTCGGCCCCTGTTTTCGTGACACTGGCCTGTCGGGAAGGCCAGCTGTGGAGTCCTGTGTGATACCCGCATCCCAAGCGTCTGTGATTCACCTGGGTCCTTCACCAGTTTCCCTTTCCCTGATTTCCGGTGATCTGGACGTGGGCTCCGCAGGTGACCTCAGACTCAGGATGGCTGTTTTCCACCAGGCCACTTAGTGGGTGGTGAGTGCACCTCCCAGAACGTCCCTGCAGTAGGGACTGAGCCACTGACCACTGCCCCTCCTGTGGGAGGCACTGTCCCCAGCCCCCTTCTGCTCGACCTTTCATTCCTGTGGTGAAACACATCGCGGGGCATTTGCCCTTGTAACTCCTTGTGCAGTTCAGTGGCGTCTAATTCACACACGTTGTGTTGGGAACGCCGCTGCCCCCATCCAAGAACTCTGTCGTCTTCCCAAACGCAACTCTAAACCCATTGACCACGAGTGCCCATCCCCCTTTTCCCCAGTCCCTGGAACCCGCCACGGCACTTCCTGCATGTGAATTGGGGTACCCTAGGACCCTCACAATCGCAGATGTATCCCCTGTTTGTCCCTGTCCATCAGGTGGAGTGCAGGGTTCAGCACACTGTGCACCAATCCCAAACGTTCATGTCGTCCAAGAAGACCCTGCACTCATGAAGGAAGCGGTCACTTCCCGTCCAAGGAGACCCTGGTAACCACTCCCCTGGCAACCACTGACTAGGTTGCTATGGATCCACCTGTTCCAAGCATTTCAGATCCGCGGAATCACACAATAGGTGGCTGTGTTTGGCCTCTTTCACTTAGCAGAGTGTCTTCAAGGTCGTTTCCTGCGTTTCATGGTGGAGTGGCCCCTCTGCAGGACTGCACCTCCTCTCTCCGAGTCTGTCTAGTGATGGTCCTCCGCCTTCCCCTCCTCGGCTCTCTGAACAGCGCTGCCCTGAGCAGGGGGCGCCTGCTCTCCAGGTGGACGCACAGCTCAGGCCATCTTGGGTGCACACTTAGAGTCGGGTGGAGGGGCCTGCAGCCCCTGGGTGGTCACCTTTTGGGCACCTGCTGAGCTGTTTTCCCAAGCGGAGTTCAGCCCAGGTTTCTCGCATTGTCACCCGCGCTGTCCTGTCTTTTGAACGGAGCGTCCCCTCACCTCACCTCCTGTGTCCACCTTTGAGCCAGCTGCTGTTCCTGAGGAGCCAGCTGCTTCCCGGAGCTTGCAGAGCGGTGGGCTCCACCTCCTGACCGCTGCTCCTGCAGTTCCTTCCCCAAATCCTTGCAGGGAGCTGGCTTCACTCCTGGAGCCAAGTGCATTCCGACTGAAGGGGCAGGGGACACGGGGCTCTCTGGCCTTAGGGGTGCAGCTGTTTCTATGTGGGGTGGCGGGATTCCACCTGCCAGTTATCACTGATGCCCGGATAATCCCGCAGTGGGCCAGCGGGTTCTGATGCCCTCTGAGGTGCTCCTCAACAGTTTTCAGCACACTGGCCATTGTTACCGCAGTTCAACGTAAGAACGTCACTCTCTGACTTTAAGATGGGAACGATGCCTTTTCATCTACCCACGGCAGAGAATGTTCCAGAAGCCCCCGGGGAGGCAGCATCTACCCTTTCTCCAGCGCTCACACCCTGTGGACACCCTTGGTGACGCTGCTGAGGCCTTCTGGGCCTTTCTGCGGTGGTGTTAGGCCACTCTGGGAGAGTCCCTGCTCTGCAGCCTCTGCTCACCTGGGACGGGGAAGTGCACCTGGGGAGTGGCCCATGTTCTTACTCCCCCAGACCTTCCCCCAGAGCCCCCTGCTCCCTCCTCCCCTCTGAGCATGAGCCTTGGGGAACCCCAGAGCCCAGAACCAACTCTGGGCGTCCTCTGCTCCGGCAGCACCTCTTTTTGGAGTAACAGCGTGATGGTTGTCCCCCCCACTAGCAGAGGGCCGAGGAGCCGAGAAGGGGAAATGCATGATTTTGATACAAATATGATTGCCTCGGAGCTTCATCCCTGGGGCAGGCAGTAAATTGTTAAGACCTATGGGCTCTGCCCCTCTCATCACATGAGAGCCCAGTGTCCTGGGCACGCTTGGTCCTTCCCTGGCCTGATGGCACCAGGAAGTATGTGCCCATTTTAGGGTCCCAAGAGTCTTTTGCAAGGGCAAGACCCCCAGTGTCTGGGGTGCCCCTGGGCGGTGACTGGCTGGGGTAGGTAGCAGCTGCCCCAGTCCCCACCACACCCTCCTGGCTTTTCCCCAGTCCTGCCACCCACTTGCAGGGCTTGCCTAGTCCCCAGAGTCTGTGACCGCTAGAAAGATGGCTTGGGTTTTCTTACCACTCAGGGCACCTCTAGGCCTGCCTAAGGGCCGGGTGGGCAAGGAACACAGGGCACAAGTGATTTAACATTCCCACAACTCCTGCTGCCGCCGCCAACGGTTGGTGATTTATTTTGGGAAAGGCTATAAGCTGAGAGGGCCCCTTGCAGTTCCTCCCCCAGGAAGTTTAGAATTAGAACCAGAGGATACGACTCCACAGAGCCTCTACCGGAGCGAGTTCAAGGGGGAAGACCTTGACCCCTTTGATTCCGTCTCAGACCCTGCAATCGGGTCTGGCATCGTTACGTATGTGTATGATATATGACATGTGCATACAGGACACATGATGGATGTATGTAATTTTGCTGAATCCTTGGGAACAAGACATCTCAACATCCTGTTTTCATATGTCCTGAGCAAAAGATAAGGACCTGATTTAGACCCATAGAGAGCCCCGGGACCCCTTCATGCAGGGCAGACCTGCCTTCCCTCCTCCCAGAGCCTGCTGGCCAGTGGAATGTGGAGCCGACCTCCTCTGTGAGATTTTCCTTCCCAGGGCTCCGCGGATCCCTGGGGGCCAGAGGGTGCTCTGTGGCTTGGTCACTTGACCGTGGGTGCTGGTTTTGTTTGCAGAGAACCCGACTCATGAGTTTGGGGGCTCTGTGTGAAAGAGTGGACCCTCAACCACACCAGAAACGTTTGCCACATCGATCTGCCTCTGTGGACGCAGCCCAGCCAGTATCGGTGGAAGCGAGCCCTGGTGATAAACCCGGTGGGAGGATCCCTAGGGAGTTAGACAAGCACAGAGCACCTGCTCACAGAGAGCGTGTGGGAGCCGAGTGCGACGTCCCCGTGGCACCAGCTGGGGAGGGTGTGGCAAGCCAGGTGCAGCTGCTTGGAGGTGCAGGCCAGGGGAGCTCCAAACTCTCGGGGTGACTGTGCAAGTCCTCTGCTGAGCTACGTCAGGTAATGGTTGGGGCCTGAAAGTCATCATTCAGGTTGGGCTCTACATCACACCCAATACTGACCCGACTCCCCGGGGCCACCGTGACTCCCTCCTGCCCTGTCTCAGGATAGGCCCCCGCCCAGCCGGTCCTCCCTCACTCCATGTCCTGCCTGCCTCCAGCCCTCCCACCACTCACTGGTGCTGTCACCTGGCTCTCGGGGATACGTCTTCTGCTCCCCTCCAAGTCACCAGAAGGATCTTTCCCAAGTCACTTGTCTATTTTGAACCCTCTGTGGCTCCCCACTGTCCTTCAGGTGACATCAGAATTCCCAGCCCAAGGCCTTTAGGCTCTCTGAGCCCCACAGACTTCTTTGCAGATTTTGTTCTGGGCCAGACTCCTTTTTCTGGGGCTCAGGAAGGTGGCCACCTTCCTTTTCCTTCCTATATTAGATCCTCTGTATGAGCTCTTGCTGATGCCTAGGTTCCTTCTGCCTCTCCTTCTCGGGCTGATCCCAAGTCACCTTCCTGTTCTGCAGCCTTTCTTTTTGTCTTTTCAGCTGGATCCCACCATGTTTTGTACTCCGATGTGATGGCTGGATACAAGGCAGCCACATTGCAACCTTTAAGACCAAGGAAATTGCAGAGACTCCAGCTCTTATTCCATGGAGCTGCCTCTAGTAGCTGCCAGCTACCCTTTCCTAACATGAGAAAAAAAATCATTTTTTTAAGCCCCATTAGTGGATTCTTCTGCTATTTTTGGTCAAGAGCTTCCTAACTGATAGTCTGTGTATTTCCAGGCATTTTCCTATATGAACACGGATGTGTCCAGATGTAAGTCCCACTCTATTCTGTCCTGCAACTGCACCATCACTACAGCATTGGAGGCTCGGAGAGACAGTGTTAGGAGCACAGGTAGGGCTGGCTGCCGGATACTGCAGCTGGGAGGAGAGCTTGTCCTTGTCCCCAAGGCCAGGTCTGGGCTCTGCTTCTGCTCTGGCCAGAGGTCCGGGGGCCGCTTGGGGACTGGCAGAGGAATCCTGCTCCTGGCTTCCTGTCTGACCTGAATCTAACTGGTGGCCAGTGGCCTTGGGTGGGAGGTTGTGCTCTGAAACACAGAAGCCTGGTGGGGACCCATCCACCTCTCACAGGTGTGGGAGTGGCCTGGATAGTGACTGGGCACAGACAGGACCTGGTTCATGCTCACCTCTTGCCTGGAGTTTCCAGGGACTCCAGGTCTGGACCTGGACAGGGTGGCCTGTCCTCCCCTTGCCCTGCTGGACCCACTGCACTCCTGACCCACGTGGTCAGGCTGGGCGGGGTGGGGTGTCAGGAGTGGCCGAGTCAGGTCCTGGCCACCGAGGGCCCTGCCCATGGCTATGGGGTGCTGCTCTCACACAGGCACACATGGGGACGGGAGGCCCCACCCCAAGCAGATGCCTCTCTGGATCCACGTTTTTCTTCTGAAAAGAGGAATTGGGAATGCTGTCAGCAGAAGCCGGCTCCTGCTTCTCACCCACCGGGGGGCACAAACAGGGCCGTGCTGACCGCCCCGTGCCATCGGGTGTTGCCCTTGTCACTGGCTGTGCTGGGGGTCTCCGCAAGCCCCCACATCCCTCCACCATGGATTCCTAGGGGCTCCCATTTGTCATTTGTCACACATGTGCTCAGAGAGGGTCTGTGTGTTGGTCACCACTGCCCTCTGCTGGTGTCCCTGGGTGCTCCTCAGTGGCCACTTACCGTCCTGCTGGGAGGGGAGGAGAGACCCCAGACCCCAGGGGAGCTGGGGGCCCAGCAGAGCTGCGTTCCCCTGCCTGAGAGCTCGGGGTGGGGGTGCACTCCCTGCAACTTGTCCTCTCTGCTCCCAGCATGATTGTCCTTGTCCTTGTCACTTACTCCAGCAATGGTGGCCTGCTCCTTGCTGGGTCAGTGCTGGGCTGGCACCTCCACCCCGGCATTTCACGGAGTGCTCACGCTGTCTGCTGGGGCACTGCCATCTCCACCATTTATTAATTTTGTGGTCCTGGGACTGAACCCAGAGCCTCATGCAAGTTAGACGAGCGCTTTACCGCTGAGCCACATCCCCAGCCCTTTTAAAAATATTATTTTGAAACAAGGTCTCGCTAAGTTGTCCAGGCTGGCCTTGAACTTGCCATCCTCCTGCCTCAGCCTCCTGAGTCGCTGGGATCACAGGCCTGCGCTGCTGCACCAGCTCTTGACAGGAGGCGTCCCCGCGGGGTCAGGGTGGCTCAGGGAGGAGCCAGGATTTGAATCTGATGAGTCAGTGGTCGAGGCAGGGAGGGCTGTGGTGCCGTCCCAGAGGGGGTTTGACATGGCCACCGGGAAGACACTTACACATCGGGCTTGCTTCTCCCCACTCCCTCTAGCCCCAGATGACCCCCCCTGTCATGCTCATGTCTGTGTGTCCTACGTGTGCCTGTGCGTGTGCTGGCGCGTGCATGTCTGTGCATGGTGTGCTTCTGTGTGTCTGTGCGTGTGCTCATGGTTGTGAGTCTAGTGCAGCTTGTCATATGCACACATGTGTGTGTCTCTGTGTCTGCATGGCAGAGGACTGAGGAGGTGGCAGATTGGCATTGTGCACAGGTTCACCAAGGAGCAATGTCCCCCTGTTCAGGAGTGAGCTGCAGAGGGGGTGCCAGGCCCAGGCAGAGGCAAGAGTGCAAGCCACTTGTCATAGGGTGTCCAGGGCCAGGCAGCCCCTGGCGGGTGCAGGGCTGCAGGGCTTCAGGGCCTGGGGCTGGGTGGTGGGGCTCCCATGGGCTTGGGTGGCTGCTTGGGGCAGGCAGTAGACCCTCTGCCTTGGGGTGCTTCCTGAGGGGCACCTGCTCCCCAGCTGTCAGGTGCGTATACAGGCACTCAGACCCACAGGCTGACCTCCTGGGGGTTCTCCAGGTAGTTCCTGGCTGGCACTGGGGCCTGGTAAGGCTGGCTGCCCCAGAAGCTGCCAGAAGCTCTCTACTGTGGTAACTGGGACCTCCTTGTCCTGCTGGGAGATCCTGGTGGGTGCTGGGGAGGGGGCAGGTGAGGTGGGTTCCGCAGGACCAAAGGAGCCCCTCCCGGTTGCCTCACAGTCGTTGGTCCCCTGGGATGCTGTGGCCACCAGTGAGAGACACGTCTGTCTTCATGCCAGAGGGGGCAAAGGTTTCTCAGGAGAGAATGGCAGACGATCCCTGAGAGCAAAGCCAGGGCATTAGGGGCTGCTCACGGGAGTGTCTGGGGACAAAGCCCCAAGTTCACTTCCCCAGTGGGGTTGGGTCCCCTGTGCACGTCCCTGCAGACCCGCGTCCCCCGTGGTGCGCAGGGCAGCCCGACTGCCTCTCTGAGCAATTATTTGTCTGATGTCTGTCGTGTCTGCTCAGCTCTGTTCTCTGTGGATCCGGGGCTGTCTGTCTCGTTTGAGGGAATGAATGAGTGGCAGGAATTCTCTGTATCACTCAGGACATTTTGGGGTGTGACGGGCAGAAAATCGATTTAATCTGGCTTAAGTCCAAAGAGGACATCGCTGGCTCATGAAACTGAAGTGTTCAGAGGTCTTACTGGGTTTGGGGCTCAAGGGAGTGAAATGATATCACAGGGCTGTCCTGACCCTCCCTCATATCTGCGTCTCTTTCTGTTTGCCTCATTCTCTTTTCCTGCAGATGGGTCTTTACATGGGCCTGGGAGCAAGGGTGGCAGGATACCCAGCTTATGGGGCCTTCATAGGTTAAGACCCCAGAGAGAAGGAGAAACTCTTTTCAGGCATCAAATCTCAGGGAAGTCCCTGATTCGTCTGTTTGGGTCACATGCCCTGTGGCCCAGTAGGATGAAGTATTCTGATTGGTGGCCTGGCTTATGGTGCACCCCTGTACAAGCCGTTAGGGGGTAGGGCAAATGATTGACATGTGACTGGAGACCTGGGAATCACCGGGAGGTGGTTTCATGAAGAAGACAGGGTGGAGCAGAAAGGCTGTAGATTTTTTTTCTTCATACTCTTTTCTAATTAACAAACACAACTTCTCTTCTCCTACATTGACCTAGTTTAGAAACCAAAGTTGACCTGTAACTTTTTATCTAACCTTGAGAACTTTCACAGTTCATGTACTCTGAGGGACTTAGAGCAAAACAAAATAAAACAAAAAAGGTAGAAATTGAGAGTAATTTCCCAACTGCTGCATTTCAGCTTTTAGCTGGCTGTGTGCTAAATGAGTGTATAGTATTAACTCAAAATGTGGCCCCAAATGGGTTCTCGCCACCATTAGGGTCTGGAAATTATGTCCTTGGGACACATTACCCTGAATATCACTGGAGACAGTAAATGGACAAGATCCGTTCCCGTGGCCTGGGGACAGCGAGCTCTGTGACTGGTCATTAGGAGCCTTAGTGCAGGTTATTTTTTTTCCATTAACACAATTGCAACTGCCCTGAAAGCCAAGTTATTATCTCTGGGAGGTGAGTTTCAGGTAGGCTTTGGGGGAGAGGTGTGAGTTTTGGGCCTAAAGTGGCAAGTTTGTGGGGACCTGAGGGAGGTGTTGCTGCTGGAGGCCACCTGGGATTCTACAGGAGGACCCCTGGCCCACTCTCTGGCCTCCACAGTGGCCCTGTCCATGTTGGTGTGGTGTGGCTGTGAAAGGGGGTCACTGGTGATATGTGATGGCTGTCTCTCTCGGTCCCCTGCTCCAGGGCCTTGGGACTCTGCCTCCTGTCTCGACAACAGATGTCATGACTTCATTTAAACAGAGTGTGTGCTGGAGCGCACGGGGACCCAGAGCAGAGGGAGGGCTCCCCACTCTCCTAATAAGACCTGGACACAGAGATGTGGACGGGGCAGTCAAACGGCGGCTTGTGTGTGTTAACCAGCCGTCTCATGTGCTCAGGGTCACAGAGTACAAAGCCCGAGGGGCAGATGTGGAAATATAGCTGTTCCCATCTCTTGCAGATGTCAAGGTCCAGCTTTGTGTCACCCCTTCCCTGGGCCCCTCCAGGGTCTTGGTCCTCGCCAGCTCTGTGAGGGTCCGAGTGCTGTTCTCCACAGCCCGGCACCTGCCTGCCCCCCGCCCGAGCTGTGGGAGCGCAGCATGGTTCAGGTTGCTCCATGAGGCGGTCCCTGAACATTTATCGTCGGCTGCGTTTGCCTGATATCAGGACAGTTCCCCATTTGTCCTGTAGGTGTTAGTCAGTGATGCTCACAGTGTAATCACCTACTTGATTGCATTTTAAAGAGAGTTTAATAGGCTCATTATATCAGTTTCTACTGCTGTGGAACAAATGAGCGCAAAATTAGCAGCTTAAAACAACATCATTTATTATCTCACAGTTCTTGGGTCAGAAGTCTGGGCACGGCTCATCTGGGCTCCCTTCCAGGGTCGCAGAGGCTGAAATGAAGTGTCAGTAGGGCTGTGTTCTCATCCGGAGGCTAGGAAGGGGACAAACTTCTGGCTCCCTTGGGTGGCTGGGGTGTTACCTTCCTCAGGGCCACTGGCCTTCACAAGGCCAGCAGGAAGCGGACAGCCAGAGACAAGGGGGACTCCTTCCTAAACTCTTTGATAGGCTCCCTGATTGGGGCAGGCCCACAAAGGATAAACTCCCTCTTGACTACCTTAGCACCAACTGATTAGGGACCTCAATTACACCTGAAGAGCCCCTTCACCTTGTCGTGGGCTGTAACACAATCTTGTTCCACCTGGGAAGTGAGTCCAAGGTCCACTCATTCCAAGGAAGGGACAGAGGCCTGGACACCAGTGGGCAGGATCACCTTCGGACCCTGCCTGCTGCCCCCATTCACAGAGGGTGCCCATAATCTCCCCGGTGGAGGCCCCAGCTGCTGCCTCCCTGGGGGGCTCTTCCTCCCCTGCAGCTCTTGACAGCAGGCAGTCCTCCCCTCAGATCACTGCCTCCTTGAACTCGGCTCAGTGGCTCACAGTGGGTGTCTGTGAGGGTGTGTGATGTTCTGGCACCTTCCAGTCCCAGGCCATTCCCTTCTCTCACAGGATTCCACCCTGGTAGCCCTCCTTCCAAACCCCGTGGGGAGGAAACGCAGGAGGAGCACATGAGGCTCCGGTGTCTGCCAAGATGGGGGGCGGGCTCCTCTTCCCTAGTGGATGTGTGCTGGTCCCTGGTCCCTGGTCCCTGGGGGGAACACCAGGCGGGACCCATCCACCCTGAGAGGAGGGGAGGGAGCCTGCTCATCCTGCCTGTGCGGGAGCTGGCCATGCAGGGTCCTCAGGCTTGGAGACTTTGCCCTCCAGGATCCCGTGGTGAGGGGCCCAGGGCCCAGGTGTGAGGGCCACCTGGCAAGATGCCACCAGCAGGAACCAGGCAGGAGATGTGGAAGTGATGGCCCTGGCGGGGCTGCGGCCTTCCCCCAGCCTGCCTGGTCCCAGTGTCCGTGGGGTGGGAGCCTGGGCGGGAGGGTCGCCCTGAGCGTCACTTTGCCCCGCTGTCCCCTCTGGAACCCTCTCAGCCTAGGTTTGGGAGGAGGACGCCGAACAGGATGGTCATGATTAATTCCACGAATGGTGGAGGCTTACCCCCCTGTCGGCCGTGGTTTGTGTGACGCAGCTGTTTAAGTGAGACGGAGCCTGGTTCTGGGTTTGTGTTTTCACCCTGGTGACAGCTACACTCTGGCTGGCAGCTTCTACAGAGGTTTTTTGGGGAACAAGGTGGTGTGCTTTGAGCACCCGAGGGGGAATCCCGCCCCTGGCCTCCTGCTTTGGCCTTTTCCTCTTGCACCTGAGCTGGGACGTGGCCTGCTCCTTCTTTGTGCCACGGTGGTGGGCTTTCCCCTCTGACCCCTGCTTGGAAACGTGGGCTTCGCGCTCTGTCACCCCTTCCTACACACAGCTCAGGTCCCACCCCTACCCACTCTGCTGGGGTCACCAGAGGACAAGCCAATTGGGTACTGGATCTTGGGCTTGGAAATTCCAATATGAGAGCTCAAAAAACCTTTTGTCTTTGTGAGTCAGCTGCGCAGGTATCTCACTGTAGTGGCAGAAAGCTGACAAATACGGAGATGGACATCCTTCCTCTATTTTATTTGTTTTTATGTGGTGCTGAGGATCCAGTCCAGAACCTCCCCTGTGCTGGTCTTCCTGGCCCAGGGCCTTCCAGGCCACCTGCTGAGGTGTCACAGCGGGAAGCCAGGTGTGGAGCAGATCAGAGAGGCCTTCCTAGGGCTGTCCTTCCTTCAGGGGGCAGATGGCGCCAGGGCCCTGCCTGTCCCTCACAGCCACCTGCCTCTGTTTCACAGTGAGGGCCCTGGCCTGGCGCCCATCGCGGGACCTCTGAACCCTGTCGTTGCAGCCCCCCGAGTCCTCAGTCCATCCCGTGGCTCCTCGTCTGTGCCCCAGTGGGGCTGGTTTTCGTGGCTCCTTGGCTCCCTCCAGGTCCAGGCAGCAGCGCCTGCCCTCAGCACCCAGCGAGGTCAAGTGGCGGCTGCAGGGTCCACTTGGCCGGCCCAGCTCTCATTGCAGCTGCTCTAAGGCCGAGTGACTGCATGAGGTGCGTCTGCAGAGGACAGCAAGGGCCACGGGTGGGCCCAGGAGACCCGGGGAAGGACGCAGGTGGAGACTCCTGCCATTGCTCTACATCGCAGTGGCCTGTGGGGGCCCCTGGTGAAGGGGCTGCCGTGTCTGTTTCAAGAGAAGGCCTTGCTGGCTGCCCAGGCTCGGGCTTCTGGCCTCTAGTGCCCTCCCGCCTCAGCCTCTGAGCGCTGGGCCTACCTTGTGCCACCAGGCCTGGCCAAGGGACGGAGGTGTTTTGTCACTGACCTTGCACAGGGCCCTTGTGACTGTCCTCTAATGTCCCCGGGTGTCTGAGGGGCAGCCCTGTCCAGCTGCTTCTGCTGGATCCTGCCAGCGGGCTCCTGGGCTCAGGGGCTCCACCTGGCCTCTGATTCTGGAAACTCTCGCCTGCCTCATTCCCAGCAGGACGGTCTCTGCGGGCATCTCACGCTCAGCCTCGGTGGCAGGGCAGGGCTGCCTCGGGCTCTTGGCCAGCGCCTCCCTCTCCACCCAGGTAGGAGAGTGTTTCCAGGCCGTCCCCAGCCTGTGGCGGCAGGGAGAGGTGGCTTTCTTATACTGCGCCCTCCACCTGCTCTAGTCTGGCTGTCCCCTCCTCCAGACTTCCCTGTGGGGTGGGAACCTTCTCGGGGTCTTTGCAGGAGAGCAAACTGGGGGGTGGGAGCCTCGAGGGACCCGCAAGGTGCAGAGCAATCGCCAGCTGCCCGAGATTCTTTGAGGGTGTAGCCGGAGTCTGCTCCAGCAGCCACTGGGCAGCCCTGTGATCTCTGGGTGATCTGTACCCTCTCTGTGCCTCGGTTTCCCACCCAGAGGGTGTGCCCAAGGTCTGGCCTTTGTGCATCTCTCTGGGATTGCCCTGGACCCAGAAGGGCGTACTGGCCTTGAGGACTCAATAATTCCATTTAAAATGTTTTGTACCGGTGCTTGGCTTATTAGCACCCAGCCTGGTTTTGTGAGGGGGAATGTTCCAGGGCCCTTTATCAGTCGGGCAACCAGAGTAGGGTTGGGGAGGTCTGTGTAGGGATTTAACTCAAGGAGTTGGCTTTGGTGGCAGTGGGGTCTGGCAGGGCAGGTCTGGCACCCCGGGGCAGGTCCTGGGCACAGGCTGGTCCTGGCATGATTGAGGCTGTGTCCGCAGGCAGACTCCTCCTCCTTCAGGGAGATGCAACCCTGATTTCTCTCTCTCTCTCTCTTTTGGTCAATCTTTATTATTTGTTATACATGACAGTAGAATGCACTTTGACACATCATATATAATGGAGTATAACTTCTCATTCTTCTGGTTGTACATGATGTGGAATCCCACCAGTCATATCGTTATACATGTACATAGGGTAATGATGTCTGAGTCATTCTACTGTCCTTCCTACCCCCACACCCTCTCCCCTCCCTTCACTCCCCTCTATCTAATCCAAAGTAACTCTATTTTTCCCTAACCCTAACCCTATTATGAATTGATATCCACACATCAGAGAAAACATTCAGCTTTTGGTTTTGGGGGATTGGCTTATTTTGCTTAGCATGATAGTCTCCAGCTCCATCCATTTATCAGCAAATGTCATAATTTCATTCTTCTTTAAGGCTGAGTAATATTCCATTGTGTGTATATACCACAGCTTCTTCATCTGTTGAAGGGCACCTAGGTTAATTCCATAGTTTAACTATTGTGAATTGAGCTGCTATAAACATTGATGTGGCTGCATTACTGTAGTTTGCTGATTTCAAGTCCTTTGGATATAAACTGAGGAGTGGGATAGCTGGGTCAAATGGTGGTTCCTTTCCAAGTTTTCTGAGGAATCTCCATACTGCTTTCCAGAGTGTTTGCTCCAATTTGTATTCCCACCAGCAATGTATGAGTGTGCCTTTTCCCCACACCCTTGCTAATATATATTGTTGCTTGTATTTTTGATAATTGCCATTCTGACTGGAGTGAGATGAAATCTTGGAGTAGTTTTATTTTGCATTTCTCTAACTGCTAGAGATGTTGAACATTTTTTCATATATTTATTGATCAACTGTATTTCTTCTTCTGTGAAGTGTCTGTCCAGTTTCTTAGTCCATTTACTGATTGGCTTGTGTGTGTGTGTGTGTGTGTGTGTGTGTGTGTGTTAAGTTTTTTGAGTTCTTTATATATCCTGGAGATTAGTGCTCTGAGATGTATGTGGTGAGGATTTTTCTCCCATTCTGGTCAACCCTGATCTTAAGACCTTCACTTGATTGAGCCAGGGCCACCCAGACCACCCAGGTTAGTCTCCTTTCCTTAAAGCTGACTGTGGGCTTGAATCACAGTTACAAAATGCCTCTGTGGTGACATCTAAATTATTGTTTGGTTGACTAACTGGGACCGAAGCCTCAACAAGTTGACATTCAAACTGTCCTTCATAATCTTCCCTTGAAGATACACCCCTAGATCCTGGGAGACTGGAGGTGGTGATAGAAAATGTAAATACGCTACATGTGTACGCATCTGTGTAGCTGGACACACATGTGAGTGATATGTGTGGGTACATGTGTGATAAACATGTAAACATGCATGTGTTTCTGTGGGTGATACACGTGCGTGTGAAATCCCCCCGAGCCGGGTCTGTGTGTCAACTCTGAAATCAGCTCTGCATGGTGACTTAGAGATGATCTGTGTGCTTCCCTACGTGACAAGGGTTGCCCTGTAAGACTAGCAATAACAATAAATATAAATAAATTACGTGCGGCCAGTTATCCATGTTAAAGCTGCAGTTCATCTGGAGGGATCAACCACCGAGCATGGGGCAGCCCTGTGGGGGTGGCTCCTGTCACCAGAGGTCCCATGGAACGAAGGGGGCCCCGTGAACTTGGGCTCTGTCTCCTGTCTGAACAATGGGAGGGGGGGTGTCCGGGCTGTGGGGAGCTGGGAGCTGGGCTGGAGGAGAGAGGCTGCCCCTGTCCTGCCCTGCCCCTGGGATGACCTCCCCTGGGGGGCAGCAGGGTGCACACTCTAGGAAGATGACGGTGTTGTCCAAGGTCCACCTGGGGCCTTGCTGGTGCAGAGGCTCTGCCACGCTGCCTGTGGCCTCCCGACAGGGTGGGCCCGGAGGTCAACGGGCCAGGGCTGCTGGCTCAAGGGCCCAGCAGGCCAGGGTGCAGCTGGGTCTGTATGCAGCTGAATTGCCAACCGCGGGGTCAGGGGCTGTCCTAGCCCAGAGAGCAGTGGGCATGTCACAGGACCCGTGGGAGCTGAGCAATGGCTTCAGAGATCCCAGGTTCCAATCCCTGAACCTGCACACGTGATCTTACTTGGTGAAAGGTCACATGTGCTTCGAGAAGGGTCTTGAGACAGTGGGTCTCCTATACCATCTGGGCAGGTCCAACGCCATTGCAAGTGTCGTTCCACGAGGGAGGTAGAAGGACTTGAGACACAGGAGACGGGAGGATGGTGGGACCGGGCAGACTGTGGATCCCTGAACGTGACAGACGTCCAGGGCCTCCTGAAGCTGGAGAGCCTGAGAGGCAGCGAGGGCCTGCCGACACCCGGATTCGCCTCCAGACTGTGGGAGAATTGGGTTTTGCTGCTTTAAGCCATCCAGCCTGTGGTGATCGTCACAGCAGCCACAGGGGATTAATGTGACTCTTACAAAAGTTGAGACACCTGCTCCCCGTGCCCTGCCCATCCCTTCCTTGCTGGAGCCAAATCAGGTGTAAGGACACTGGAGGTCACTGTGTCAGTGGCTGCTGTCACAGACTCAAAGGCTTATCCTTCAGACAAGTTCTGAAGGTCAGCACTGTGACTCAGGTCCAGCTAGATCAAGGTCCCAGCAGGCTGTGTCCCACATGGAGGCCCTCAGGAAGAGTCCCTTTCCCTACCTTCTCCATTATGCCAGAGGCCCAGAAGAGAGGAGGTGGAACTTCCTGCGGGGGCAGGGACACTGGGGGAATAAAGTTCCCAAGCTCCAGGGGAGTCTCTATGTGTCTTGCATACAAAATATCAGGGGATGGCAAAACCAAAACAAACACACCTGTTATTAAGATAAATGACATTTAACTGCAATTGAAAAGAATCAAAATCAATGCAAAAAAATTCATGATAGCCGGGCACAGTGGTGCACACCTGCAATCCCAGTGGCTCAGGAGGCTCAGGCAGGAGGATGGCAAGTTCAAAGGCAGCCTCAGCCTTAGCGAGGCCCTAAGCCACTTACTGAGACCCTGTCTCAAAATAGAACATAAAAGGGGTTGAGGATGTTGCTCAGTGGTTAAGCGCTCCTGGCTTCAATCCCTGGCACAAAAATAAACAAACAAACGAACAAAAACAAAACAAAACAAAAAAACCCAAACCAAACCAAAATAAAAAACTTCCTGATAACAAATATTAAAGTTTTAAATAAAGACAGATAAGCCATGGTGCTGTGCTGAGCCAGGTGAGGGAAATCGGTAATACTGATCCTGTCTCCATTTAAAGGTTCATTATTTAGTGCATCGTGGATAAGTCTTGCAATGATTTCGTATTTTGAAAATTCTATTTCTCTGAATACGGATCGTCTTCCGCACCTCCTTGAATTTCCCACCCACTTGGGCGGCCTGGGGCGGCTGCGGGAGGCTGCGGGCAGGATGGCTGGGCAGGAGCCCGGGCGCCCCTCGCTCTCCCTGCACCGCCGCGCGGGCCCGGCAGGGGGCGGCGTGGGACCGCGCGTCCACAGTGGGCCGCGTCCTCCCCGCCGCTCCCTCCTGGCCCGTGGCCGAGAAGCAGGGTCTCTGGTAGAGGTCCCGGGACAATGGACCCAGTCACCTGCTGTGACTCTGGATGCCTGTCCTGCGAACAGCGGCTGGTGCCGGCGGCTGGGACCACAGATGTGGAGCTGAGATCACCACCTCTCCTGGGGGCATGGTGGACAGAGCCTGCACCTGTCCACCTGTCCTCCCCACTGGCCTCCCCAGCCACCTCCCCAGGCAACCACCCGCCCTCCCGGGCATGCCTCAGGACAGCTTCTGTTCAGTAAGGAACCCTAGCTGCACCGCATTTATTGAGCACTTCTTGTATGCCAGGCGCGGTGCAAAGACATTGCGAGTTACCTCCCTGGAGCCTCACAATGGCCCCCAACTGACTGAGAAGCAGACAGGAAGCAAGGTCACAGGGCTGTGGGGATCCCAGCCAGGTCTGAGGTCCCTGTCCGGGATGGCGGAGCTGTTACAGGAGGACATTTTTGAGACTGAAAGGCTGGGTGGAGAGTCCAGGGAGGGGGAGTGCATAAACACCAGGCCAGAGTTCCTCTCAGGCGGTCACTTAGAATGGCCATGTGGGGTCATTGATGGTGGGTGTACCCTGGGCGCCCAGCCACACAGAGGGAGAGGGAGGCCCCGCTGGAGTGGGCCAGCTCTGGCCAGGGATCTTGGTTTTCTCTTTGTGTGTTCTCTACTTTGCTCACTTTCTACTGTAGGCAGAGGGCAGTAGTTTGCATAATTTAAAAAGAAAAAGCATAAAATGGAGGCCTTTCAGAAAAAAGTACTTTTAAAGAAATTAACTGAGAAAACAGAGCTAAGATGAACTCTCTGCAATAAGCTAGTTGAAGGGAGTTTCTGGGATGAGGGATGGGTGTGGGCCTGCTGGAAGGGCAGGGAGAGTGCCCCTCTGGAGGGGTCCACCCACAGACAAACAGTAACTCCTAACACTGATGTGGGGATGGCCATGTGCCAGGGACCCTGCACACTTTTAATCTCCACAGTGACTCTGTAAGGTAGGTCTTTCTATTTTAATTATCATTCCTATTTGTCAGATAGGAAAATTGAGACCCAGCCAGGTAAAGTAAATTGCCTAAGGCCACACAGCACAAAAGAATTCTAGTCTCTGAATTTAACCCAGAGCCCTCCCTGGCACCCTGACACCTCTCCCTCCTCACCCTGGGACGCAAGCTTGGTCTGTATAAAAAGCAGATATTTCCAAATAGTGAAGATGCACTTTAAAAATTTTTTTAAAATTTGTTCTTATTTGTTATATATGACAGTAGACTGCATTTATGTACTTTGATATATCATACATAGATGGGGTATAATTTCTCGTTTTTCTGAGGATACCTATTGTAGACACATTGGTCAGGCACTCACATGTATACATAAAGCAATAATGTCTGTTTCATTCTGCTATCTTTCCTATCCCCACATCCCCTCCCCTCCCTTCACTTCCCTCTACCTAATCTAAGGTAACGCTATTCTTCCCTAGTGCCCCCCTTCCCCTGCTGCCTTATTGTGAATTACCATCCGCATATCAGAGAAATCATTTGGCCTTTGGAGAAGTGCAAATCAAAACTACACATCTCACTCCGTCAGAATGGCAGTTATCAAGAATACAGGTGAGGATGTGGGGGAAAAGGCACACTCGTACACTGCTGGTGGGACTGCAAATTGGTGCAACCGCTCTGGAAAGCAGTATGGAGATTCCTCAGAAAACTTGGAATGGAACCACCATTTGACCCAGCTATCCCACTCCTCGGTCTATGCCTAAAGGACTTAAAATCAGCACAATAAAGTGACACAGCCACATCAATGTTCATAGCAGCTCAATTCACAATAGCTAGACTATGGAACCAACCTAGGTGTCCTTCAACAGATGAGTGGACAAAGAAACTGTGGTATATATACACAATGGACTATCATTCAACTTTAAATAAGAGTGAAATTATGGCATTTGCCAGTAAATGGATGGAGCTGGAGACTATCATGGTAAGAGAAATAAGCCAATCCCCCCAAATCAGATTCACTCTTGACAGATCAGAACTTTTGAGGGCCACAGAGGGTGTGTTGTCCTTCAAAGAATGGTTCAGAGTCACAGACCTGCTTTTCTCCTTCAGCTGGGATCTCTGACGGGGAGAGGCTGAGAGCTGCTAGGACAGGTCCTGAGTCAGCCCTGAGGGGGTCCGTCCCACAGCTCCTGGGGTGAGTGCTGGCAGGGCCCTCCACCTGCCCACCTCTCAGCTCCCTGCTGCTGCACTGTCTGCCCCTCCCTCTGCCCCAGCCCCTCTCTCCTGGCCAAGTTCTCATCTTAGCGGTGTCCTTCTCAGGGGTCATTCCTGAGCAGGGTCTCTTCACACCTCTCCCAGCCAAGTACGCCTCTGAGCGCTGGTGCAGAGGGCCAGGGTGTGGCAGATCCACTGTCTTGGGGAAGGGACAAGGCCCTGTGGTTTCTGCTGCAATCGGGGGAAGCAGCAGGGGGTGATTTGGGCAGGAGAGGTGGTCAGGCTTCTGGTGCTTTCTCCGGGGTTCCCGTCCGTCCCCTTTGGGGCCTTGGCTGCAGGTGGAGAGAGAGCCCGTAGCCCTCTGCTGTGAGAAGCCCGGGACCGCGAGGTCCTCCCTGTGGGCCAGGAGGTCAGAGGCAGGAGAATAGGGCCCTTGGTGAGGAGGGAGAGGGAGGATGCTGGGGGCTGGGGGCTGACAGGCCCTCGCCTGGCGCCCTCCTCCCTGAGCGGGGCTCTGCGAGGCAGACAGACTGGGGAGGAGGCGCGGGTGGAGAAGGATGGATGGCAGGGGCCTGCGGGTGGGCGACAGTGATGGCTGGGTTTTCTGTGGGTGTCTGGCTGGTGACCTTTTGGAGGATGGATTCAGAAGTGACTGCTATTTGTTGAGGCCCAGTTCAGAGACGTTGGAGGGGGTTGCCTCCTCCACGTTAAATGTCAGGCCCCTACTGTCTCTGGAAGAGGGAAGTCCATCCCGGCAGGATGCAGGCAGATGATGCTCAACAGGCTCCTGGCCAAATGTGTCCTTAGAAAATGCACCTGTCACCTGGCCTGTCGGGGTGGTGAAGGGCCGTTTGTGCCCACATGCTTGCTCTTGCCTTCCCCGAAGGTCGCAGGTTCCTCCCTCAGGGCTTTGTGGTGTGGAGTGGAAACCCAAATTTGCTTGACAACCCCCCACCCCTGGTTTTTATTTTTGAAAGGGGGGTACTTTGGCGGGGGTCTGGCTGTGACCGTGGCAGAGCCACCAAGAGGGAGGGCTTCCCAGAATTGCTGGCTCACGGCCCAGCCCTTGCAGCCTCTGGATGGACAGCAAGGCCCCTGGTGCTGAGACCCCAACTTCTTCAACATCCACTTTGCTGATTTCCTGGCCTCTGCCCTCGAGACCCTTAGGGTTGGTGCAAATCAAGGCCCAGGGGCCAGAGCCACAGCACCAGGGTCTGAAGCAGGCTGGTGGCCTGGGGCAGCCCCTTGAGCCTCTGCATCCTCCCCAGTGGGTTGGGACAGAGAGAATGCTTGCTTGAAGTCCAGGAAGGATCATGCAAAGCAACTTGAGCCATGGCTGGGATGCAGGAAGTGCTTAATCAGTGCTTGCCCTTGCTCTTCTCTCTGTAGCGACTGAGCAGTGCCAACTGACTCTGGCCTCCCTGGAAGGTGTGCTTGGTAACAGGAACCCCTGGGCTGGGAGGGGATTTCTCACCAGCCAATGGGGTTGGGCAGGACCCCTCTGGGGGTGGAGAAGGTGCGGAGTGAGCATCTAAGAGCTTCAGGGAGATCTGGATTTTCTGCCTGTCTTGCAGGAGGTTGGCTGGACTGGGCCTGTGGTCTCCAGGGTTGATGTGGGGATATCTGGTACCAACTGAGAAAACCCATCCTGTCACCTCAGTGGGTCAGTCCAGCGTCTTTTGAAGTGATCTATGTTACCCATTTTATGGGTCAGCAAACAGACTCAGAACTGTCCAGCATTCATGGCTGGTGACTGGGAACAGGGTCTAGAATCAGGTCTAACTGCCCCAGGCTTCTTACAAATTAGACTCAGCTGCTCTTCTGGGGACAATGACTTCCCAGGAGGCACCTGGCTTGATTTCCAGTGACAGAATTAGCTCTGCACTGCCCCCACCCCCACCCCTATCCCCATCCCAGCCTAGTCTTCAAAGGCCAGTTCATCCAAGTAAGTGGCCAGGCCAGCCTGCATGGACCACCTCCACCACCTTCCTCTATCCTGTTTTGCCTGGAACAGAGTAAGTGACCACACAGGATGCTTGTGTCTGGGACAAATGTAGAACTGGACAGTGGTGTCACCTGGGCCTGTCCTGGGCAGATGGTTGGTCCCTTCTTGATAGGCAGTGCTGGTATGAGGAGTGGGGACAGGGGGCAGCTCTCCCTCGGCCTCCCTTGTCCCACCTTGAACTCAAGGAGGATGCAGAGAGGACCTGTTGCCCAGAGGTAGCTCACCACCAGGGGGGCAGGGTGGTGCCGCCAAGGCTGGCTGGGACTGAACCTTGTGCTCTGTGGGGCGGCTGCCCTCTCTGGGGCTCACCCAGGAGGCCCACCAGGACCCCGCCCTGCCTCTTCCCTACTGTTGTGTATTTCTTCTCTTTCTGTTTCTTTCTCCCTCCCTCTCCCTCCCTCCTTCCTTCTCATTCCCCTCCCTCTCTCCTCCCCCACCTGGGGTGGGATGGAGGTGCTTGTGCCCTCTTTGGGACCTGGCCTTTTCCGTTCTGGAGGAAGGAACAGGGATGAGGAGCTTATCTAGACCCAGCAGCCTGCTGTTGGTGAGGGGACGCTGCAGGACACATTCACAGGGCGGGCGTGCGGCCTGGCGGCTGGAGAAGAGGAGAGCTTGATGGGCCACCAGGGCTTGGTACTTTGTCAACCTTCCCTGGGGTCCCTCCAAGGCATCTGGGAGCCTGTGGAGGGGAGGAGACTGGGAGGGTTAGGGACAGCAACTTCCCCAAGGAGTCAGTAACACAACAGTGACCCAGATTCCTTCCCAAACACTAGAGAAATGTTTGTTTTCTGCAAGTTGTTTTTTCTTTCTTTCTTTCTTTCTTTTTTTCCCTGATTCTAACCCTGAGAACAGGGCTGGGGATGAAGTGCTGTGGTAGAGTCTCACTTGGCATGAGTGAGGGTGTGTTCCATCCCCAGCACTGGGTGGGGAGTAGGTTATCCAACCCTGGAAATACTTTTGGTCTGGGTCAGTAGCTCTCCTGTCCTTGTGGCCTCCATATCCTCAGGTGGTTTGGATCCTCTGCCCACTGTGCTGGGTGAGGTCAGCTGCATCCTGCCCTTTTGGGACCCAGGAGCTTGGTCCCAGATGGAGCCTTGGTGGGACTTAGGCCATTTCTGTTTGCACAGAAAAGCAGTGGTAAGAAGGCTTTGAGATCCACTTCTGTATAATTCCCCATGGCATGGAGATGGGGGGTCTGGATGACACCCCGGGGCATGAGGTCTGGCGTGGAGATGCAGGTACTGGACCCACAGATTCACCTTCTGGGCATCTGAAAGTCAAGCTGTGGGTCATTTAAGGGTCTGCAGGAAATTAAACATATCCAGTGGATTTGTGCATTTACTATTTACTAAAACTGAAGTAACACAGGGAAGTGCACATATACACACACAGCCCAACGTGCGTCCACAAGCAGAACACACCTGTGCCACGGCACTCAGACTGAAGAGCAGAAGGTGATGAGCAGCCCCCACAGGCCCCTCCCAGCACCACCCACACGACTCCCATCCTGACCCTGTCACCACCATTAATGTGTCTCTTTGCACTTCACATAAACAGAATCCCTCAGTGTGTTCTCTTTCCTGTCGGTGTTTGGCCCAACGATCTGCAGATTGATTTCTGTCTTCGATTCCACCACAGCAGGTTTCCTGAGTTTCAGAGTGATTCTCATGAGCGGGTCCTTTGGGTCCTGCTGGCCGACGGCAGGAATGACCAGGTGCCCAGTGGCCACAAGGGGTGAGTGAGAGCCAGTGTGGCTGACTGGGGTGTGAGGGCCTATCTCGACCCTCCATGGTGTTCCACTTGACTTGTGCAGTGGGTAACACATATTCCCTTATACGTGTAAGAAGTGAGGAAGACTATGTATGAGAAATAGAAAGTCCTGTGGTCCATTTTCAGAACATAGTATTTAGCATTTAAATGTAAAATGACTTGGGATGTAAGACAGGCAGCTGGAGGGAAGAGCCTAATACCCGAGTGTAAAGATTCACAGCCCTTCGACAGATGGAGGTGAGAAGGAAGCCCCCCCCCCCCACCTGACCAACAGAGCTAAACTCTGCCAAAAGGCACTAAATCCAAGGGGACTTTCTTGCCACAGGAAAACAAAGGGAGGTGGGGACAGCTAAAGATCTATTTCTTTAAATAACCCAATAGGAGACAGTAAAACCCAGGTGACATTTGGGAAGACTGTGCACCCCAGAGTGCTCAGCCAATAGGAAACTGGGGGAGGGAACTTGCATTCTAGGGACACTGGTTGTGGCCAATCTGTGTGTCCCTGAACAACAGGCACCTGATCTTGCAAGACTGCCATTAAAGCCTTGTTTTCCCTGTGCCTCTGTCTCAGTCCATTCTTTAGATCTGGACACAGGTGCATGTGTTTCTCACAAGTTGGGGGCTCGGCTGGGATCTCTGTGTCTGCGTGGGGTGGAACTTTGGGTAAAAACCTTGCTTTTAGTTTAGACACACAAGCAAAGCGAACCTAAAGGTGTTTTTCCAACTTGCTTGAATGTCCTGTCCCCTCAGAGGCCATGGAAAGACCTGAGACTGCCCAAAGGGGGGCAGTTGAGGACACAGGGAGCTCTGGGTGTGCAGGAACTTCTCAGGAAGGGAGCACATGGAGGGCTTGGGGTGTGTGAGAAACCTCCAGTAAGGGGGATGGAGTACCTGGGGGGAACTCAGTTACAGAATCTACCAAAACGGAAGTAGGCCCAGGGACAGGGAAGGAAGATGGAAAGATCCCCATGGGCACAAGTCTTCTTTTCCTGAAGACCGTTTTCCTGAGAAACCTGTGGTTTCCCACATTCTTTAAATATCTGGACTGACTCTAATCTGATCCCAAAGTCCACTCTGATGGGATACAGATGTTCCATCGGCTCCTTTACTAGACTCCCTATGGCGGGGGCTTTTTTTTCTTTTTTTTTTTTTTTTTAAGTTTTAGTCTTTTCCTCAGCTCAACGTTATTCTGGTGAACTCATCTGTGGTCCCACACACCTAAAATAAGATATTTTGTTCTGATTAGTCCTGTTTTGTCTAACTGGAGTTTCTAGTCCTTTGTTCTTCTTTACGCTGTTTTTATTCAGAGGCCAGTTATTCAAGGGTTAACTCTGAATACGCTAGGAAAGAAACTTACTCCTTTGTAGAGGCCTAGGCAGCGACAGTCAAGAGTGTGATGGTGGGAGTGAGTCTGTCCCCATGGAGGAGGAGAGGCCCTTGAGCCTGTGGGTCCAGCGTCCACCAAGACTGACAGACTCTATTCCTAACGTTCCCAACTGCACGGGTGCTTTTCATGTCCAGGTTGTACTGTTAAAAAAAGCCAATATTTTGGCCCTTGCCTCCAAGGTCTATTTTAGTTTCTAAAGCATCATTTTACATTGGTAAGAATAATGTCTTTGAAATGACTAACCTACATGTTTTCCTAGGTGGTCAGCCAGATACTAGTTTCTATAAAATATTTGAAGTGCTATGTCCATTGGCTTTGAAGGATTTTTCTTTGTCAGGAATAACTGAGTTATTAACTCAAGAGTCTCACTTGAGTTAAAGTGTTAACAAGATTTATCTGATACCATAGTTTTCATGGCTAACATAAGTTAAAAATGGGTAAATTAGATTTAAACATTTATGAATGTGTTTGTTAGAGGAGACATCTAATTAATTTGCAAAGTTAAAATACTAAAACATCAACTGATAAATTTAAATCTAAGTACCCTTGGCTTCTTAAATTTTATAAGGTAATATATGCTTGGGTCTATTAAGCGTTTTTTTTTTTTTAATATTTATTTTTCAGTTGTAGTTGGACACAATACCTTTATCTTATTTATTTATTTTTATGTGGTGCTGAGGATCGAACCCAGGGCCTCACACATGCCAGGCAAGTGCTCTACCGCTGAGCCACAACCCCAGCCCCTTAAGTGTTTCTTTTTTTTAAAATTTAATTATTTATTTATTCTAATTTGTTATACATGATAGTAGAATGCAATTCATTTCATATTACACATATAGAGCACAATTTTTCAAGTCGCTGATTGTCCACAAAATATTTTCAACCATTTGTGTCCTCATACATGTACTTAGGGTACATGTACATATACATGATGTACATTACACCATCATTCCTACCTCCTAGCCCCCTCCCTTCCCCTCCCTCCCATTTGCCCTATCTAAAGTTCCTCTATTCCTCCCATGCCCCCTGCCCCCACCCCCACCATTATGAGTCAGCATCCTCATATCAAAGAAAACATTCAGCCTTTTTTTGGGGGGGGGGATTGGCTTACTTCACTCAGCATTATATTCTCCAACTCCATCCATTTACCTGCAAATGCTATGATTTTATTCTCTTTTAATGCTGAGTAATGTTCCGTTGTGTATACATACCAAAGTTTCCCTATCCATTCATCTACTGAAGGGCATTAAGTGTTGTTTTATAAGTTGGAAAAGCAGGTTTGCTTTGCTTCTGGGTCTAAACTAAAAGCAAGGTTACAAAGAATTAAAATTCTAACAAGTATAATTCCACACATAAGGAATAAAAAAAGTTTCAGCTAACTTTTTATTAAAGTACTATAAAACACATAAATTATTACAACTTATTAAAAAGGAGAAATTTGTCTAAATTCAGAAATTTCATGACAATTGTTTCAGAATATGAATTAAAGAAAGAGTCTGAAACCAAATAAAAGGATACAAGAAAGTTATTAGTGTGGAAATATGTTTTAGAACAAAAAACTGGAAGGAAAAAGAAATGTTTCTGGATAAGAAAGTATTCTGTATGATAAAGTAATATCCTTGTGATAAAGTTCAAGGTGAAAGAGAGGACAAAACTAAGATGTAAACAAGTTATAGAATGTCCAGGTAAGTTATGGAAAGGTCGTGGAAGGTAAATCTCAAAAAGTTTGTGTGTATAATTAAGTTGGCTATAATAAGTGTAGTCAGTCAAAATTATTTAAGGTTTTTTTTTTTTTTTTAAGGTAGAATTTTAAGGTGCTGATAGGAAACAAAATCTAAAACATTGATCTGTTCTTATGTATCAAAATAACTTCTTGTGTCTGTTAGGTTTTATTACTGAGGGAAACTAAGTGTTAAAGGAATTAGGGTTTGTATCTATTTTAAGGTCTTTTAAATAATTACTTTGTAACTGGTGAAATAAACCAGTTATTTTAGGTTATTACAATATAGTTGATACTCTAAGTGTATTTGACTAGAGATATGTATACATCTGAAATTAAATATGTGTGAGGCTTGTCTAATGGTTACACAAACATTTGTAAAATGAAAGCTTATTCTGGTTTACAGGCAAAATAACCCATAAATGCTCCCCTTAATGCATTATATCTGACATAAAAGGGCCACACTGCCATTTGAAGACCTGGCTTTTATCTGTTTGCTTTGATTAAGCCTGTTTTTGATCATTAACACTGTTTCCTAAATGTATAGAGATTTAAGGCTAACTTAGGAGAGTACTTGACCAAGCCAGTGTTTCTCCAAACTAAAACTGTATCAATAGTCTCCTTCAGATGTATGTCATTTCATGTCTGTAACTGGATAAAGGTAACCTGTTGTCAACAAGTTATATATAGAATTTTGTGCTACTCTTTACACTGGGATGGAAATTTAAATATATTTTTGAGACATAATAAGAAGAATTTGTATAAAGGTTGACAATGTGGAACATGGAAATATTCCCCGCCTTTTTCACAAAAAGAAAGTAAAAAAGCTCTCTTAACTTTTGTTTGATTCATATTTCAGACATAATGTTGTATTATGTTAACTGATATTCGTATGGGCTCAGGAAATAATATATGAAAACTTTGTAAAATGATATTTAAGAAAGAGGCAAAGATCAACTTCAGAAATGAAACACTTTACCTAAGATTAGTCCAGGGCCCCACCTCACCTGAGATAAGGCTCTGCCTCTCCCCCTACTTCATATTAGGATGGCTCCAAAGTAGGCTCGACTTAATAAAGTCATTTAAAGTGATGTTCAAGAGATAATTTTATGTTGTAAAGGTTACTGTGATCTCAAAAATAAAAGGGGTCTAATACAAATCATAAAACTTAAGAAAAGGATCGTATAAATTGTAAAAGGAGTTTCAAGGTTGTAGAGAGTTTTAAAAGAAAGTAAAATTTGTAAAGGATTTCACATGTGATTGAGTTGATAAATTTATGAGTCTTTGGGGAGGCAAAATAAATACCAAAGATATATTAGTGTTGTTAGGTCAGTGGTGGCGACTTGGTGGCGACTTAGTGGCAACTTAGAACAAAGCAGCCCTCGCCGGAAAAGAACATCTATCAGATGCCTGCGGAAATGCCTGTCAATCAGCCAGATCTCCTGACTAACGCCTGTCAATCAGCAGGACCCCCTGGCCAATCCTAGAGTTCAGCCAACTCCCCTGACCAACTCCAAGGGGCAAGGGACTCTAAGAACACCTTTTCCTGTCCCAAGCCCTTCCCTTCCTGCTGTAAGTCCCATAAAAGTCCAGTCCGGTCAAGCTTCTGCGCGGCTTCTCCTCAGACCCTTCCCCTGTCTCCTCTGTGGGTCTGATTGAGTTCCGCCCTGGAGTGATATCTCAATAAAGCCTGTTCAGCGGCCCTTTTAAATCTGCCTCCTTTGGTTGCTGCCCGCCCCGCCTGATCCGACAAGTGTTATTATAGAAATATTTCTTGGTTCATAGCTAGTATACAAACTGGATATGTTTTTGCTCTTGTTAATTTCATTTTGTATTTTCCTTATAGAACTTTATAACTATTGCCTGTTAGTGTTTTACAGAGGTATTGCTTCTAATACAACTTGAGTTAATTTGAGATAATAAGCCATCACCTACAGTATTGACAGAATATAAAGCTGAGTTCCAGTACTAATACTGACCCCAATTAAATGGTGGGGGTGATTATAAAATAATAGACACGAAAGTTACTGGTGAAACTGGCCTGCTGGATGTTTAAAACCAATATTTGAAATCAAAGGCAAGAAAGTAAAAGGGCCTACAAAAGAGCAGTATTTTGGCCCTTGCCCTCTAGGGTCAGCCAGGATCCAGAGAATTATAGGGCTTCTCTAAGGGTTCTGCAATTCCAGCAACTCACTCGACCTGCCAATCAGGGGAACCAAGAGGACCCTAGAAAACAGGAAGCCAAGCAGTGTACAATATGCAAAGAGGAGGATCACTGGAGAGGGAAATGTTCCTGATGCTTCCAAGGGAAGCTACAAGTGGTCAGCAAGACTCTGACCCATCCTGGCAGATGGCATGACAGGCAGAGGAAGCCAAGATGTTTCTCACAAGTTCCCAAGAGTGATCCTGGAAAATCTCAACTGATTCTTAACAACAGATAGAAAAAAAAAAGTCACTTTTGACCGACTTGAACTTAAACACCTGGCAGAAGAGTATAACTAAAACACAGCCATACATGGACATTTAAAAGAAAAGACAATGGTTCTATAATGTAACTAGAGATGGACATTTGTGTCAGCCCTCCCAAAAGTAAGTAAAACTGAGAGGTTATAAAGGAAGTTTTTTTTTTTTTTAATCTTTGTTGTTGTTGTTATACCTGATAAATATCACAAAAGCTCTGTTGGAGTCATAAGTTTGTTCTGAGTCAACCTGAGACCAACAAATCTACTGTGTAGGCAGCCTTAATCTGTGTTTCTGAGTTTTTCTTGCTGGTATGATTATCTAGTCCTGATATTTACTATGAGCTGCTATCTGGGCTTCCTTACTTGGGAAAAATGATATACAATCCCCTACTGTGGCCAATTTCTAAGAAAACATATATTGGCCATGTCCTCCCCTTTATCATCTCTCAGGTTAAAGGGACTCCTTGCTCAGACTCTGCTGAGAGCCACAGTGAGTCAGAATGGCCCCTGGCATTTTGCCAGAAGTAATGGTTGAGAGGTGAGCCATTAAGATGATGCTGGATTGATTCAATTGTATATTAGACCTTTACTGTCCGGTAATAGGATGGCTCTTGCTGTCTTGGGTGCCCGCGACTTTGGAGTTCCCCTTGAGTTCTCGCGGGTTCCGAGAGTGAGTGCGTGCACAGCCCGGTGGTGTTGCGGGAGAGTTCCGGGGAGAGTTCCGGTTGGTGGGTGGTGTGCCAGAGAGGAGCCGCGTGGGTGGCGTTCGGGAGAGTTCCTGGGAAGTGTGCGTGGAGTGCTGGTGGAGTTTGGGCAATAAAGTTTCCTGTTTTGAACATACGAGTGCTTTGTGGTGGTTCGGTGATTTGTGCCCAGCCAGACTGCGGCAAGACTCCCCCTCTGGAGGTCACAATTCATCACCTCCAGCCTGGCGACTTAGTTTTAATCAAGACCTGGAAAGAAGACAAGCTTCAACTGAGCTGGGAAGGAGCTTCCCAAGTGCTCTTGACTGGGACAGCGATCCAGACTGCTCCTAAGGGGAGAACTCATTACCGGGGGCAATTCCCACCTCAAAAACTTAACAGGTATGGCAATATGAAGGGGTACAGGAACAAAAGTAAAAGAAAGAAAAAGAAAAAAAAAAAAAGAAAAAAGGGAGACTTATGAAAAATAGAAAGGCTGGTGCATTTTCAGAACACAGTGTTTACCCTTAAATTTAAAAATGCAAGAAAGGCAGCTGGAGGGAAGAGCAGGATGGAAAGTTACAAGCAGGTAACACGGAGTGTAAAGATTCACAGCCCCTTAACAGACAGGTGGTGAGAAGGAAGGGACCTGACCAATAGAGTTAAACTGTGTAGGTGCCAAAAGGCATTCAATCCAAGGGGACATTCCTGCAGCAAGAGAACAAAGAGAGGTATTTGTTTAAAAAACCCAATAGGAGACAATAAAATGTAGGTGACATTCAGGAAAACTGCACCCCTGAGTACTCAGCCATAGTACCTGAGGTAGGGTACCTTATAAAGAAAAGAGGTTTATTTAGCTCACAGTTTCAGCGGCTGAAAGTCCAAGATTGGTGGCCCCATTTGTTTAGCCTCTGGAGATGCTCCCTTGGCTCTGTCACGGCATGGCAAATGACATCTTGGTGGGAGGGCAATGGAGAAGCAGGGGCTGCCAGATGAGTGGGGGGCCAGGCTCCCTCTTTTATAAGAGGACTGTCCTCCCATAACCTGATCCCTTGCCCTTGTAGGCTCCCCTCCTCCCCGTGCCCACTGCGAAGCCCTTTAGGGATTACCTACTCAGTGGAAGAGGAGACAGGCCTCAGGTGGGACCTCTGCGGGCCTGCAGACCTGTGTGCACCTGAGGGGTGGACCCAAGCAGAGGCAGCCAATGGCTGTCACGGGGCAGGGCTCCATGTGCTCAGACATTCTGATTGGCCAAAAGAGACCCCGCCTCTTAAAGTCCCACCACCTGAGGACGCTGCAGTTGAGGGAACCAAGCTTTCGACCTGAGAACTTTTGGGAGAGACAGCAAACGCATTCAACCACGGCAGCTGGAGATGGTGCTCACGGTGGAGGTGAAGAATGCTAACCAAATTTGGTGAAGGTTTGTTGGGTGGGCCTGGGGGAGAGGAAGCTCCGGCTGTGGACTCTTGTCAGTGACTCACTTGGGATTACTGGGGAGGGGTGGAGGATTTTTCTGTGGGAGGGGAGATGGCTGCTGGACTAAAAAATAACAAATTTTCATGTGTCAAGTTTAAGATACTGTTTAGATATCCAAGTGGAGATATCAGAAAAACAGTTGGCAATAAGAGTTTGTTTTATAAATTGTAAATTGGGGTTGATGGCATATTTGTTTTAACTCAAAGAGTATTCAGCAATAATTTAAATGTGAAAATATTTTAAAATTGGGAGATTTTGCATTTGTAAAATCCAAATTGTTCAGCTTCCTTTAAAAAACTGGGGGATCTGGCTCCTGGGTGTCCGTTCCCTGGGGCTGCCATCTGCAGGTGCGAGGGGCACCTGCCTCTTTCTGCAGAACATGGGCCCTGAAGTTTGCTACTCCTGCTTCTCCCTGCAGGATCCTCAACCCTGAATTTACACTCAGTTGCCATTCATGGTTTTGCTCAGGATGCTGCTTTCCTCACAGTCGAGAGAGCCTTAATTATTTCTCCACATGCTCGTCTCTACGGAACGCTGTAAACAAAAGCTAGTGAAGGGGCTCCATGTTTCCAAGTAAATGAGCGTTTTCTCACTCTTGGCCTGTTTCGTTTATCTGGAGTATCTGAGCCTGCTACCTGCCGCTGATACTACAACACCACAGGCTGGTAAGTTATAAAGAAAAGAGGTTCATTGGGGCTCAGTTGTGGCCCAAAGTTGTCACATCTGGTGAAAGCCTTCTTGCAGGCAGAGTCCTGAGGCAGTGAAGGGCATCATAGGGAGAGAGGCAGGGAGCACACATGTGTGTCTATGTGTCCTCTGGTCTCTTTTCCTCTTCTTATAAAGACACCAGGACTCAACTGTGGGCCTCCACCCTCACCACTTCCTGAAGGACTGAACTCCAAACACTATTGCAGATTAAATATCCATCACAATGGGGATTAAATTCTACCTCGATGGGACTAACCGTCTCAAACCACAGTTAAGGATGGTTCTTGCTGTGTTGGCCAGAATTCAAGATGGCCCAGTACCATCTTGGTGGATTTCTTGGCTTTCATTGCTCTAAGGGTCTAAATGTGCTTCTGTGCTTTGGTATAATTATTTTAAAAAATGGATAGGAGAAACAGGAAATTGCTGATACTGAGATAAGAATCGAAGGGCTCTTTCACCAAGGCCCTACAGCCAGGATGCTGTCCACAAGACTGTCCAGGCGGGTGCTCAAGGAAGTAAATCTCATGACTTCCTGTTTAGTTTTGAAAATAAAAACACAGAGTAGCCCTGCTCAAGAACAAAATGGAAATACAGCCTTAACTATCTATGGCAAGGGGCGATTAGGGACTTTGAAAAAATGTCTTCGCTTTCTGAGATGGGACTTCCCTGGTGGTGTGCAAAGCACTGCTAGGCTTTTAAACACTTCACCTTCACACACTTTCAGGAAAGCATTATGTTTGAATGCAAGAGTGCCCGCAGTTTCCTTAGAACGGTGTATTGTGGTGATTCTACTAGAAAGTGAATGTCTCGGGAACAATCCTGATCCCATCCCATCCCAGCAGTATCTTCTTCCTTTGAACAAGTGTCCAGTACCTGTGCACTGGGCATTGTTGTGTAAGCAGGTCAGAAAAGCCAGATGTGACCTCTGGCCTCCTGGAAGGCCGAACTATTGGAGGAGTGAGGTAGTAGTAACAACAGCCATGTGCGGAGGCTGGCAGGCAGAGAAGGCCACTCTCAGGAAGGACCACCAGCTGAGAGCCACGAGCAAGCTGGAGTTTAGTGGTGCACAGGGGAAGCAAGTATTGCTGTGCCTGGGGTTTGATTTTACTTTACTTGTGAGATATTAAGTTAGCCTGTTACTGATTCATATGTGCAGGCAGAAGACACGAGATGCCCAGGTCGGAGACAAAGGACTTACTACTCATGGCACAGCATGCAGCATGAGCATGAGCCAGTGTTGGGCCCTTGCCCCTGGGTCCCAGGGGTGACACACTGAGCTTGTGACGCAGTGGAGGAGAGCTGAGTTTGGGGATCACACACTCCACAGCAAGCAGCCTGCTAACCCAAACCTGAGGAAGGGTCTGGGTAAAGGACAGCTGGGGAATTTAATCTTGTATTGACTTTTAGTTTTTCATTGTTGTTGGAATAATTTACCACAAATTTAGGGGTTTAAAACAACACCCACATCACTTCGTAGCTCAGCAATCTAGAAGGGTGATTGTTCTCTGCTTCAGCTCTCACAAGGCCAAGGTCAAGCTGTGGGCAGCCGGAGCTCCTGTCTGGAGTCCTGGGCAGAATCCCCTTCTAAGCACATTCATGCCTGGGGCACCTCTGTAGGGCTGGAAGATTGAGGTCCCCCTGTTTTTGCTGGCCGCTGGCCAGGATCCAGTGGTTCAGCTGCAAGCAGCCCCTTTCCTTCTCATGCCATCTCTTCCGTCTTCGTCTTCAAAACATCAGCAGCCCATCAGATCCTTCTTGTGCCTCAGTCTCTCTGACATCCATCCTGCCACCAGCCAGAGCAAACTTTCCACCTTGAAGGGCTCACGTGATTGCCCTGGCCCACCTGGAGAGATAAACCAGGGTGCCCCATCTGGAGGTCACAAACACCAGGATCATGGTAGTGGTGTCTCCCCTTGGTCAGCATCTGGGGAGGAGGGTGCGGGATCCCTGGCCAGAGGTGTATTTCAGAATTCTAGGCACTCCTGCGGGACTGCAGGAGTGTCTGAGGCCGCTGGGGGCTGCTCGCCAGCAGATGTGCCCGGGCGGAGGGTTCAGCACTGTTGGGTTCATGGCTGGCTCTTAGGTTCATGCTCACATCCTGGTTTTGTGCATCCCTGGGGCCACCAAGAGCAGGGTTTGAGATCTGCTCTGCTGCACCTCACGCAGGCTCTCCCTGCACTTGGATAAGGGCTGCCGTGGAGGAGAAAGGCGCTTAGGGCTGTGTCCAGCTGTGGGACGAGCCAGCCAACTGCAGAGACTGGACAGAGGGCACTGGACAGAGGTGGATGGTGCTACACAAATGAGCAAATGTGGGAGAGACAGTTACCTGTGCCTTGAGCCTTCCTGGGCAGAGTGGCCTTCCGTGGGTGTGAGGACTGGGCAGGCAAGGAGACCGGAGTGGGGGTTTTAATGGGGCCATAGAGTGGGGCTAGAGGCAGGGTTCCCACACATGGGTTGAACTTCCCAGTGGTTCCAAAGAAGACAGCACCCTGGCTTTCTTATTTCCTCCCCAGATGTGAGGTGGAGTGGGAGAGAGAGGGGCGAGGCCTAACCGCAATGCAGGCACAAATCAAACCCTTGGGTCAGACTCGACTATATGGGCACCTGGTAGGGGTCAACAAGGTTGAGCCATTGCTTTATCCAGTCTGCACAGTGGCTTTACCTTTTCCTATGGGGGACACCAGCCCTGGCCCAGCCCAGCCAAGCAGTCCTTCGCAGGGCTCTGCCAGTCAGGCCTCAAGTGGGGCTAGCCCTGTTCCCTGGCCCTTTTGCTCCTGCATCAGTGAACCCTGTGTATCCTCATAGGAATGTTACAGTCAAACATCTGGAAGCAAGATTTATTTCCTAATTAAAAAGGAGCTTCCTGCACCGGAAATCAATCGATGATGCTCCTGCCCAAGCACGCAGGCCGCGGTTGTTACACTCGTTTCTAATTTCTCGGGGGAACAAGCAGCTCTCTCCCATGCCTGGGATTCTGAATCTGTGGCTTAGCCAACTGTTGACATTGGAATTTCATCTAATCGGAACCACGGTGCACCCCTGTGGAACACAGCTCATCAGCCACGTGAGTGGCTCCTGGAATCAAGGTGGCCTCCGCGGAATGCCACTGAGCACAGTGAGGGTGAAGACTGGGATCATGCTGCGCTTCGTTCTGAAGTTGGCCAGCAAGGCCCCAGAAACAGAGTGAAGTTTGTTTTCTGATTCACATGGCTACGGGGAAGCTCACCCTGAGGATCTCTGAAGGAGCCCCCAGCTTTCCCCAGAGGCTGGCTGGATCACTTAATAGCCATGGCTGGGTCAATGCTGAGATCTTAACTGGAAAGCCTGAGGCCAGCGGACCCCAGAGGAGGGAGGTTTCCATCCTCACCATCAACACCAGGCCAGGCATGCTAACTGTCACTCTGTCACCAGCCTCTCATTGTATCTTCATGTTCCCCCAAACCTGCCTTTCCTGCCAGGGATGGAACTAACGTCTTTTGTACACGTTTTCTGAGGCATCTGCTCTCTGCTAAGTCCTTTTCTATCCCAATCCTCATAATCCTAATGCCATCCTGGAGACCGAGTGCTGTCTGTTTCCCAGCCCAGGAGGGCAGATGTCGGAGAAGTCCAGCCAGCGGCCCGCAGTGGCACAGTGTGCAGGGGCCCGCGCAGGTGCGGCCACCTGGCTCCTGAGCGCGCTCTGAGCGCTGCCCCTCTGTGCGGTGCCTCTTTGCAGGGAACTTTTCTAGTCTCGGCAGCCCTCTGAAAACAGGTTTTAAGGGATCCTTTGGGGCTAAAGAGTCTGTGAATTATTTTCCTGGCTGTGCCCCTAAACTTAAAGGGAGGAGCATCTGGGAAGCTGATTGGCTTCTGTGACGTCAGGATGAGGCTGCTGGTGGGAGTCTCAGGTCCTCTCCTGCTGCAGGGCGGGGGGTGCACCCCAGAACTCTTCAGCACTCTTCAGAAATTCTTGGAAATGCTCTCCTGAAAATCACAGTGGTAGGGGGTTGATATCTGGAACCAGCTGGTACTTGTTACATATAGAAGCATAATAAATTGCCCCAAAACTTAGTTGCTTAAAATGACACCACTTATCACCCAGCTTCTGTGGTGCAGGAGTCCAGGTGTGGTTGAGTGGGGTCCCCTGGGTCAAGGTCTTTCCCAGGCAGGGGGATGTCAAGATTTGCCTGGAAGGGTCAGCTTCCTGCCTCCTTCACGGTTGTTGGCAGGATGTTGTTACCGGTGGGCTGTTGGACTGAGCCTCAGGTCCTCTTAGACCAGTGAACCTCACTAATGCCCCTGGAGCACTCAACCTGGTGAGTGGTTTCTCCAGAAAGAGTGAGCTAGAGGGCCAGCAGGTGGGGAAGACCAGGAGGAAGAAGGGGAGGAGGAGTGAGGGGTGAGGGGCCAGGGCAGGAGGGGAGGGGCAGGGGAAGAGGAGTTGGGATGGGAAGGAGGGGAGCACAGGAGGAGGAGGGTGGGGCAGAGGAAGGAGGCGCTGTTAGAGGCAAGGAAGGGGGAGGCTGGGGCAAGCAGCTTTGCCAGATGTGTGTGGAAGACACTTCCTTTTCCTACTCCCAAAAGCAGCAAGAAAGCATGATGCCCTTGGGGCTGGTGGCACCCATCTGCAGCCATGAGGAAATTAGTCTTGGGAGAAACTGACACAGAGACAGCTAAGGAAGGACTAGCCCTGGCGCTCGGCCCACCTCCGGACCTCGCTTAGGAAGACATCTCCTTCCTGTTAATCGTGAGTGTGTTACTTGTCGTTGAAAGCAGTCACATAGATCAACCTGAAGAAATCGAAGCAGAAAGATCCTGGTCCTGCCGCTGCTGTTGGGGTCCCTGTAGGAGCTGGTCCTGGAGCCTCACTCATTGTTGAGCTCCCCAGTTACATAAATCAACATGTCCCTTTTGCGCTGGGGTTGGCTTACTTTTTCTTTTCCAACCAAGAGAGTCCTTCTGTAAGTTCATGACTCTGGGCAGATCCCAAAGAGTCATCCTTACAGTATTTTCTGTGATAGTGACATTTTATTTTCAAAATCTCTTTATCAGTTCCAAACTCCAAAATGTACCCCAAACCCTGAGATCATCTTTAGTTTAATGCTAACGCTCATTGGGTGACAAACATGAATCAAACTGATCTGTGGCTCCTTACAGTCTTTATTCCAGTTAGTGTGGATACTCATAAGTTCTGTTCTAAAAAAAAAATTAATGGGTTTAATTTTGTGGGGCTGCCTAGGCTTGCTGGAGGGGTTATGTAACACACAGTGCCTGCTCGCTCTAAAATGCACGGAGCTCTAAATTCCCAGTCTGGTCCCAGGCGTTGGCCACTTGAAGCCTGGAGTCCTTGGGGACTGGCCATGGGGACATTTGTCCTGGGCTCTGTTTCAGAGGGTTAGACCAAGAGTCTTGTTTCTCAATTTTTTCTTCCATCAAGTCATTTCTTCTAACTTGAACAAAGGCGTTCCTAATTCGTCTTGGACTGAAGTGTACTTGTGGCAGAATCCTCTCTGAGTCCGGGACCCAGTCATTTTGCATCATTTCGGAGACGGTTCATTTAGACGGAGGCCTGCCTGGCGGTTCGGGACTCTGAAGAATGTTGGGATCGTGTACACAGGTTCACCAGCCGTGTCTTGACCTTGGAAATGCTGTGGTATTTTACGGTGTGTGGTGACATTTATGGGCCCATTTGGACATCCACAAAGAGGTTGATTTCCATAGATTAAATGTCAAGTTAGAAAGCGTCCGGGGTAATTGAATCCTTGAGCGTTGTCCACTCGATTCTCAGCTGGGCCATTGACTGGTTGTTTGGGTGCCATTAGGAGCCCAGGAGTACAGGGCAAATTGCTTAATGCAGTGAGGTCAGCCTGGGAGCCCTGGGGGAGGGGAGCCTGGGCAGGATCAGGGATGGCAGTGAAATCTGCTCCCTGCAAAAAAGTGGCCTCATTTTATTTCTTTAAATAAAAGCACATATGTGGTTGGTTGGTGATTAAATGAAAATAAAAACCCCACCAACCAGGTTTCCCAGATGTTGGCGGCTGTTGGTCTGTGTATTGACAGGAGTGAAATGGTGAAAAAGAATCCATGATTGTGCAGGTAGAAGGGTTTACGAGACCTTGAGCCATGGAGTTGGAGTGAGCACCATTCACGGTCAAGGGCAGCAAGAAGAGCCTCAGAGAACTTCCTGGGTGCTTAGTTGTATGTGTGCACTGACTGTTCAGATGCAGGGGGGTCTTCAGTCTCTTGAGGCTGTGTTCACAGGAGGCCCTGAAAGTCAGGTGGCTGTGAGTGGGCCCACCCACACGTTCTCTGCTGGGGCATGGGAGACAGGAGGGGCGTCCGCCTGAGGACCTCCACCACTGGGATGTCTGTCTGGTCTCTCTGAAGGTCCTGTGTCCTTGCAGTGATGGCCTCTCTCCCTAGAACTCAGGGCTCTAACCTGTCAGTTAGGGTCAGAAGCAGGGTTACCCTGCCTAGTTCAGCAGAGTCCAAGTAGACCTGCCCCTGACCAGGTGTGGGGCAGGGTGGATCCAGGAGCCAGCTGTTGGAGGCCTGCAGACAGCATGAAGGCCACTCCCAGATGTACTTTGTGGTTAGGAGTTAGAACTAACTAACACACTGGCTATTGGTGGTCCCTCCCCTCCACAGGCCCCTCATGCAGGGTGACCATGGGTGCCTGCCTCCTCAGGCCCAGATGGAGGTCAGCCATGCTGCTCGGCTTTGGAGGGGACATCTGATCCCGAGAAGGGGCACATGTCTCTTCAAGGGCAGGTGCCTTGTCTGTGGAGGTGACGGATGACCGAGGTGTCAACATTAGGTTGAGCACGGGGACTTGACTGAGCAACTGCTCGTTTAGCTTGTGTCGGCTCAAATACCTGGGGGACCAGGAACAACCCTGGGGTTGAGTGGGCCATGTCATCTGGCCTCACGCAGCTGTCCAGGAAAAATGGCCAGGTAGGGGGAGGAGGAGGAGGCAAAGTGTGCCCATGTGCTCCCTGCCCAGGCCCAATGTCAAGGCCGAGAGGCCGATGGCGTCTTGTAGATTTCTGTCATACTGTATACAGTATGTCTCAGAAGGACCTCCAGAGCCCAGGATGACCTCATCTTGATTTAACTAGTCACATCTGCAGTGGCCGTATTTCTAGATAAGGTCACATTCACAGGGTCTGGAGTTCAGGACTTCAACATCTTTTGGGGGGACACAGTTCAACCTGTATTACCTTGTTTCCCCTTTTCTGAGACCTAAAGAGCCATGATATTTTTGGGTGGCCAGCCCATGCAGCAGGCAGTGAGCCTGGGCCCCACACTTAGAGGTGATGACGGGACTCTCAAAGGGCTGTGCTCTCAGGCACCAGCTTTTCTGGGCCTGGGAGAGGGGGTGTGGGGAGGCAGAGAGCCTCCCAGGAGGCTGGGGAGAAGGCTTTGTGGTTCTGTCCTCAGCTCTAAGAAGCTGGCTCTGAAGGGGTGAGAGCTAAGAATGTGTCAGCTTTTACCTTGCTGTGACCAAAAGACCTGACAAGAACAACATAGAGGGAGGAAAGTTTGTTTGGGGTTTACGGTTTTGGAGGTTTGAGTCCATAGATGGCCAAGTCCATTGCTCTGGGCCCAAGGTGAGACAGAATGTCATGGCGTGAGGGTGAGGTGGAGGAAATCAGCTCAGGACATGGCAACAGGAAGCATACAGAGCTCTGCTCACCAGGGACAAAACATAAACCCCTCGGCAGGTCCCACCTCCTCCAGCCACAGCCTACCTGCCCACAGTGACCACCAGTTAATCCCTTCAAGTGGACTAACCCACTGATTAGGCAAAGCCTCTCACAACCCAGTCATTTTACCTCTAAGCTTTCTTGCATTGTCTGACACATGAGCTTTTTTGGGGGGGGTACCTCATCTAAATGGTAACAGAAACCTTGGGGCTCAGTCAGGCTCTGGGGGCTCCACTGGGAGCAGTGTCTCTGTAGTTCGTCTGCTGGGGCTTCGTGGTTGGGAGGCTCTGAGCCCACAGTGTGTGGAGATGGCTCAGGTTCAAAAGGGGTTCTGGCCCCTGGCATTTGGTTACGGAGTTCCTTCAGGAGTGTGTCAGAGGGGTCGAGGCCAGTGCTCAGGGCTGGGGAGGTCCTCGATGATCCTAGGAAGGCGGATTCTTGCACTGGCCACAGCACACCCACCATACCTGTGTAGTGAGGCAGGCTGGTGTGTGGTGGACGCCCTTTTAAGTGGGTTCCCCCAGGTGGACGCATCCTCAGCCTATCAGCCAATGCAGAGAGAAGGTCCTCCTGCTGACTGCAAGGCCTGGCCGGCCACTGGGAGGAAAAGAGTCTCAGTGGAGGGCAGGTGACCGGGTGTGGCTCCCCCTGCCCTGCCCAGCCAGCCCTGAGAGGGCGCCAGCCCACTGCTCCCCAGAAATGGTCCTGAGCAGCTTTCACAGGCTGCTCTTCCACATTCTCCCCTGCTCCCACTTTTTGGGGCCAGTTCAAGAGTTCTGAGGACATGCTGGCTGTTCCTCTTTGGCTACCTGGGTGCCCTGACCCCCATGCTCTGGGCAGGGATGGAAATGAGGTGCTGACAGAGGGGCTGATGTCTGTGTTGGAAGGGGCCGGTTGGCCAGCTTGGGCTCATATGGCGACCGGGAGGCGGGGTGGGTTGGTGGAGTGGTTGCCCTAGCACCTTGGGCAGCCCGTCTTCTGGACTTGGCTCAGTGGTGAATCTTGTGCTTCTTTCCACCCTTGAAGCTCTTGTCTTATTCCAGATACCCTCATCCAGGGGAGTCGGGGTCCTCGAGGTGTTGTATTACTCCTGAGAAGCAAGCCTGGGATCTGGCCACAGAAGCCCCGGTCAGCAATCCCATCGTCAATGGGGATCGTGGTAGGGGCAGTTGGAAGCTACGTTAAAGGGCCTAGACAAACGTCCTCAGAATTAAATCACTGTATTTTTAATAAAACATACTTAGAAATTCCCAAAGTTTCAACAAACATACCAACTAAAAAGAAAGTCAGGGAATTTATTTTGCCGTATTTGTTACATTAGCCAAGAACAGGGGTGCTGCATGAAGGTTCCAGAATAGGGACCAGTGAACCCAGAGTATCTAAGGCAGCCTCTGTGTTCTCTGCATGTCTGAGGAGCAAGACGAGGGCTCTCCATGCTCAGGACGTAGGGGTTCCTCACCTGGGCAGGCCCCAGGTGCCAGCTGGTCCCTGTTCACTGCCTCGGTGGGCAGGGGCTGCAGGGCTCAGTAGATGCCTTGCTTAGGCCAGCCCAGCTCTCGGGCGTAGACCCCTTTGCAGCTTCTGATCTCAAAGTCAAGTTGCAGGCTCTTGTTCAGGCCTGGCACTGCCGACCTCCAGCCGATGAAGCCCTGGGACGTCTGTGGGACTGGGGGGGACGGAAGGACCTGGAGTGGAAATACAGATTACTCACCTGGGACCACAGCCATGTGGGCAGTGTCTGCCAAGGTCCCCAGTAACAGCATCCATGAGGCTGGGCATGGAAAAGACAGACACAAAAGCCATGTCCCTAACACATACTGAGCGTGAGCACATCCCTGGTCCCAGCCGCGGCTCACCTCTTTCCTGAAGGTAAAGAACACTGAACCCGTTTGTTCACCATGTAATGCTTCGAATACTTAATTTATGCAATTCATGACATCCAGTAAAATAACCTTTGTTTAGTGAAAGAGTCAAAAAAAGTTAAGGCTCAGAAGTATCAAATATTACAGTCCTCACTGTCCTTTATAAAATATAGGACAATATATTGTCAGGTGGCATTCTGGCAATATGGATACATCTTCCTACCCAAACTGTGGGAATGAAAAGCAACTGAAATTAATTTAAAAATCAAAAGGAAACAGGCGTCTATCTGAAATGAGAAAGCACAGCTTCCTTCATCCATTCCTCGGGAACACTTGGAACTTTTGGAAAGTGCGGGTACGTGTTTAGGCAGGTTCCCTCCTTTTAAAATAATTCCTTCTGCTTTCATACGTATTTGCACAAAAGCGGCGAGGAGGAACGTTTGTCCTCGCAGAAGAGCTTCACCAGGCCCGGGGCTGAGCTCACTCTAACGGGATTCTCCAGCCAGACCAAGGGGGAGGTGACATCCCAGGTGGCCACCACTTGTGGAGGAAGCCCCTTCACACATGTTCTAGAAGAAGTAGGGAAATTAATCTGCTGAGGGCCACAGGTAGGGAGGGTCGCCCCCCAGAGGGCCTGAGTGTCCCCGAGCCAGTTGTGGATGCTCCCATTCAGTAGGGAAGACAAGCCAGTGCTGCCCACCCGGCCCGGCCCTGGGAGCAGACCAGGGCTTCAGTCTCTCTCCAGAGCAAAGAAGGGACAGAGGGAACACCAGCCCACGATGTCCTACTTCACCCCCTAGACGGCAGAGACACCGACACTGTGGCTAACTAGGGCACTGCAGGATTAAGAGCAGGATTGCAGTTATCACTAAAAGTGGAACTGCGGTCGCTCAGCACGTGTCCCGACATCCCCATGTCTGCACACCCCATGCCAGCCTCAGGGCGAGGTGTAGCAGCCATGGCCATAACTCTGTGCCCCCAAAGGGGTGTGTTCAGTGCAGCTTTGACTGCGTGCTCCGAGGCGCAGCAACCCCAGGACAGGCTTCTAAGAGACACGGGAGCAGAAAAGGGTGTTCAGTGTAAGAGGACACTGGGTGACAGGGTGGCAGGGCTGGAGGCTGCCCACGCCTGTCTCTGCAGTCTACCCAGGTGGGGACACAGCACTGGTGACAGTGGCGCCCAGAGCTGCTCACAGGCTTTGGGTATTAAGGTCACCTTTAACAGTGAATTGCTGGGCAAAGTTAGTCACCCAAAGGGGACAGGAGGTGGAAAAGGGAAGCCATGTCCCTTTGCTGGGCAAGTGCAGAGTGAAGCAGAGGCCACTTCCTTTCCACTTGACTCAGGGTCCTTGTCCCATGCACTGAGTCCCACCAGCTCTGCCTGGTGTGTGCGGCTGGGACCTCTGGCTTGCTGTGGGGCAGGAGGCTCCCCGGGAGGAGCCACATGCCCTCCTCTTCCCTGTGGCTGGCCAGGAGGGGATTCTGCTCTTGTTCTGTGTCCCTCGGTCCATTGAGAGGGGGTGATGCTGGTTGCAGGTGCCACCCCTGGGCAGGCACTGGGACATTAGTGGCAGAGGGAAGCCCAGCCCAAGTACAGGCAAGGCATTGGCAGGGACGGCTGTGGCTGAGAGACAGCAGAGGGGAACGGAGCCCTGGCCACGGTTCTTTTCTGGGCAGGGGCGGGGGGGTTGAGAGTTGGGACCTGCAGGAGCTGGCAGTAGGAGGGTCTCACAGGCGCATGGCGCACGGGAACGCCTCGGGAGGAGCATCCCCAATGTCGGCTCCTGGTGACAGTGTGGATGGGGATTTTGGTTATCTTCTTATTTATATTTTTTATATTTCTAAAGAGTTTCTAACAGTGACTCTGTTACCTTGTCATCGGGGAGAATCCTCCACACGTCTCAGTGGTGTCCTTTCTGCCCTTCCCCGTCCTCCGCCCTTCTTCCTTCTCCGCACAGGTCCACACTCACTGAATGCCCCCGAGTGTCCACCCGTGCCAGTGCCCATCGGACCCCAAGGACATGTCAGGAAAAGGGAGTCCCTCCATCTGGTCCCATCTGCCCCTTGGTCATGGGTTTTGTCCCCTCTCCCCATCAGCCACGGAATACCTCCACAGTGACAGAGGGCAGAGCCCAGGAACAGTGACAGGCCCGCGAGAGGAAGCCTGGGGACACGCAAAGCTTAATGATTTCTAGAGGCATCTGGCTCAGGTCCTCACTGGCAAGGTCTCAGGGGGACACCATCATGTCCTCTCTTCTCTGGGACTGTGAGGTCACTCCTGCTCACCATCCTATATCCATTCTCTCCTTAGTGACCAGAGCAAGCTTCAGACCATCCCATGGCCCTGCTGGCTATATCCCGAGGCTTCCATTCAGACCAGACTCCCCAGCTCCCACTGCCTCCCAGGTCCAGCCTCTCTGTCTCCACCTGCCCTCCACCCACTGCCTCCCAGGTCCAGCCTCTCTGTCCCCACCTGCCCTCCACCCACTGCCTCCCAGGTCCAGCCTCTCTGTCCCCACCTGCCCTCCACCCAGTGCATGAGTCTCCAGCCACAGGCTACCCTTTGCTGCCCCTGAAACAGGCCAAGCTTTGTTCAGCCTCAGGACCTTGATACGCGCTGTTCCTCTTCCTGGAATGCTTGGCCCTTGCCATCCCCCAGTCCTGGCTGAACAGGCATCTCTACAGGGAGCCGGCCCCACCCAGCCCTTATCCCCTGTCACTTCCCCTGGAGTTTCCCTGCACAGTGCCCCAGTGCTGGCTGCGTGTCTGATGTCGGCTCCCACCCAGGCCTGTGGACTGGCCCTCGTCTTCTTGCTCACCACCGTGCACCTGGTGCCTGGGCACTGCCGACTTAGCAGCCTTATAGGTGCGGGGTCCTGCCAGGTCTTTCCCACACACCACCCTGAGCTCTGGCAGGTGCTCAGCTGAGCCCATGACAGTGGTGCTGGGGAGGAACTGGAGACAGAGAGGCCAAGAGACGCGCCCAGGACCACACAGGAGGGGAGCAACGGCGCGGGACTTGCACCGGGGGTCTCATTTTGGAGCCCCCCCTGCCCTGTTTTCTGGGCGGAACCCCTCATGTCCTTGGCCTGCCTCTGTGTCTGCTTTGGCAGGTGTGATGTGTCACCTGCTGTTCCACATCTGGGCTGGAAAGGGTGTGGGCACCGGGCGGCTGGCACACCAGGCACCGCTCTGTTTGCCTTTGGCAGTTGAGTGAGACGGCTTTCAGCCAGGGCCATTTCTCACTTAGGAAACTGAGAATTTTAGCGCGACTTTGCAAACCTTGATGTACTTCTCCACAGGGGTCATTTGCCGGATGTGGAAATGCTCCGGAAGCTGGATTTTGGGCTTTGGGGTGCGGGATTCTTCTTCACCCTTGATTAACTGAAAGATAATCCAGAGATGGAGGCCTCAGGCTAAGGCTCCCCACGTTCCCCCCCAGAAATCACACTTGACAGATGACAGACGTGGGCTCGGGATATTGGGTGGAGCCAGTCCCAGTCACACAGCCCGAGCAGCGTGTGGGGACGGCGCACACGCCACCTCGAGGACTGCTCCCCTCCTCCTGATCGAAGCCTGCTAGCTCAGGTCCTGTGTGGTGACTGGAGCAACCCTCACGGGCTCTGGACTCAAAGGAAAAGAATGCCAACGTCTCGAGACCAACCTTCCAAACCGTCTAGGAGAGCCCCCTCCCCCCTGAATAGTTAAAGCAATTTTGAACTCTGAGAACCCAATTTAATTACATATAAGGACTATTAACACAGACTGATTTTATGCATATTATAATAATAAGGCCTCATTTATGCATAAAATTTCAAATTGTATAACTCTAAGAATTTAAAAAAACTCATTAAGAGTGGCATAATTTCAAAGCCAGTGTGGGGGGTGCTGTAGATGGTTCCCACTGTCTTGAATCACAGTGTTTGAGTGATGTGGCTCTTGGGTGCTGTGTCCCTCCCAAGAAGGGTGGCTTCGTGGTTTGGGCCAGAGGTCCTCTGAGAAGTGGCAAGCTGGCCAGCGCCCAGGGAAGCCCATGTGAGCCTTTTGTGTGTCTACATGGTGTTTTTGTAAGTCACGTGCCCTGGACGCAGATACTTGAACAAGGAATGTCTTGAATAAGCGGATGTGTGCCTGGCCTGCGTGGCAGCCCTCGCTGGGCTGGCGGTGGCTGCCTCTTTGCCAGCGTCCCCACCGCTTCCTATTAATGGTGTTTGGCCTCTTCTCCTGCTTGTCACTTGCTGGGCTTGTAGTGCCCCTCACAATCACCCACTTCACAGATAGGAAGGGTGAGGTCAGACGGCTGTGGAGCTAGACCCACCAGCTTCTCTTGTTGGCATGTCCCTTATTAGTCGTGGGACTTTGCAGTCCTTTGAGACCAATTCCTGATCTGTTCAGAGGACATAAAGTGGCAGCTCTTTCTGCACAGGGCCCTGGTGCAGATTAAACAAGCTGGTTCTGCTGAAGTACTCAGCACGTGCCTGGCACATAGTAGGCGCTCAGTCACTGGTGAAGGCAAGGAGATGTCTGCTTTCAAGCTTAATAATCTTTGCCTACCACACACTCTTTAATCCTATTCTTGCACTTGCAAACCACTCAGTCTCCAAAATGATGGACTCTGTGATGTCAAGGTTTATGCTTACCTCCTCCACAGGGGTTGTTAAAAATCCCCAGTTCTGGGGCCAGTTTTTCTGTGCTTCGGATTCAGCCTTCAGACGGTATTTCCTGAAAAAGAGAGTTCCTGGGTGCTGGGCAATATTTGATAAAGGTTCCAGCCACAGACTGCAGAAGAGCATAAACTTCCCATTTTTTATGCGCACTGAATGGGTGGTGGTTATGCTGGGGATGGAGCTGGGAGCCAGAGAGCCCAGGCCCCAGGGCTGAGCAGGCTGAAGGAAATGAGTCCCTGGGGCTGCTGCATGGGGGAGTTGGCAGTGCCAGACAAGGACAGGGCCACTCCATGAGAGGGGACTGAATAGCCCCTGGCCCTGGTGCCCCACAGTCATGGGTATACATTAAGTAATTCTGTAAGTACCCTGTTCCTCCAGGCAAGGACTGGCATGAGGGGGCAGGATTTAAGAAGGGGCTCTGTCCTGCCTGACTTGATGCCCAGCCCCTTCTTAAATATCACACCCCAGGGGCCTCACTCACTAGGTAACCCAGCCTGCTTTCCTGCCATGTTGAATATGATTTCTACATAACTACCTGTGAGCTGAGCTGAGTGCAGTTGGCAAGCTGGTGTGTCACATTTTGCAGATACCCAATTAAACATTACTTGTTTCGATTTTTAGTTCCTTCTGTTTTGGAATCAATATCTGCACCTCTCCCCCATCTCAAGGTTTTTGGAGGCCCTAACCAAGCTCTTGGTCCTGAGCATCTAAGGCAGAGTCTGTTTCTAACAGAGATCTAACAGGGGCCAAAAATATGAGTTGCATATGTAATTGGTAAATTTTCATGTAGCCATATCGAAAAGAAAGCAACAATCACCAAGTGATGTTAATTTAAATAATACGGTTTTTGCATGAATCTTTGAAATCTGTCGTGTATTTTACACTTATAGCTAATTCCAATTTGGACCAGTTACATTCCAAGTGATTAATAGCCGTGTTGGACTTGGACAGCACAGTCCAAGCTTTTAATAAGGCCCGGTTCACAGAGGAGGGGCCATCTGATTTGGGCACTGAGTGATGAGTAGGAGGAGTTTGCCTGGTGAAGGAAGGAAAGGGCATTCCAGGCAGAGGGACAGGCCCTGCTACGGGGCTAGTCCCTGCTGGGGATACTTGAATGAATACAAAGATTTTTTTTTAAATTAATGTTGTGATAGGGATCACCATGCTGGTTTTCCATATGTGAAAGTGATATAAAGTTTTCAATAATTTTTTTTCAGTGAAACAGCCAAATTAAACACAAATATGGAGTGACTTATGCAGGTGTCTCAGGAAAAGGATGACAACACAGAGCTGGGGTATAGGCAGCTGAAGTTGAGGGGTGAGCAAGCTTGAGCTGACCCTGAAACTCCCTTCATTCAAATCAGCAGCTGCCCCTATGGACTGCTTTGAAAGAGATGGAGTAACAGTGGCAGTGCTCCGGAATGCCAAGGGAGGCCCACTGCAGGGTCTGCTGGCATCCATCGTAGGGAAAAATGGATCTAGTTTTTAAATTAAAATTTCTTATTACTTAAAACTACAGGAAAATTGAGAAATAAAGTGCTTACGTATTCTCCTTCTAATTGAACAATTATTAACAGTTTTGTTTCATTTTTAAAAAATCGGTAAATCTTAAAAATAACACTTCCTAACTGGCCCGAACAGGCTGACCTGTGCGATTGTTCCAAAAACTTTCCCACCTTCAG